>NC_090828.1:103666954-103875268 GCF_028021215.1 Eschrichtius robustus
TGGTTGCTTCCCATCTTGGCTATTTTGAATAAGGCTGCAGTGCAGCCTTTGCAGCCTGTGTCTTTTCGATCCTGGTCTTCTCAGGTGAGAGGCCCAGTGGTGTGCCTGCTGGATTGAATGGTACCTCAGTTTTCACTTTTCAACGCAGTTCCTTTCAGTGGTCATTATTGGCTGTTAACCACTTTCCATCCCACCAGCACCTAGAGGTTACACAGTTCTCTACAACCCCGTCAGCATTTATTGTTGGTAGACTTTTTGCTGACGGTCAGTCGACAGGTGTGAGTTGGAACCTTTTGGTTGATTAGATTGCATGAGTCTAATCATTCCTGAGGTTGAGCTTTTACCCATTTTCCTGTTTTTTTGTTTAAAGAGAGTGAGGAATACTTACCTCTGCATACTATCTTCTTGAAACATTCGCCTGTTTTGAATTTCTTTTGTCCATTCCCCACCTGAGCACAATTTTTGACGGCAGGTGTCCTTTACAGCCCTGAGCCCTTGTGAATTTTAAGTGACCAGTAGCTGTGGGTTTAAAGCTGCTCTTGCGGGAAACGGCCACAAGGGGGCAGCATTTCTCCTTTACCAAATCTGGTCACTAGGGCAACAGAGCCTTAATGGAAGTCGTGTTCTAGGTTGTAAAGTACAATGGAATGTGCCGGGAAAAAGCCCTTTAAGTGTATGTGTCATTCCTTCTTGTTTGTATTTTTAACAAAATTTTTATTCTTTATCACAGCAAATTCGATTACAATGGTTTGTTTGGTCTAGGTGTGCAAGACGTGGTTCCTTCACACATATACATATATCTATTCTTCTTTGGAATCTTTTCCCGTGTAGGTTATGACACAATGTTGAGTAGTCTTCTCTTGGTATTCTGTAGGTCTTTGGTGATTATATATTTCACGTGTGTTTGTATATCTCTGTTCACCTCAATATGGTAATGTACCCAATCCTCACACGTTTCCATTTGGTGAACCTTAAGTTTTTGTACTGAATCTGTGATTGCCTTTCTCTGTGGAAGTATCTTCGTTTGTATCAATTTTTAGGTAACACCTCTATGTGGTATGATAGGATATGGGTCTTTCGTTTTCTCACTTACTCCAAGTTGCGTGATTACTTCTAGAGTCATCTATGGTGCTGCAAATGGCATTGCTTCATTTTATCGCTAGCTCATAATCCATCTGTACATGTAGCAGTTCTTCTTTGTCCACCCATCTGTCGGTGGACTTTTTGGTGACTTCCATATCTTGGCTATGGTAATACTGTGCAATGCAGATTTGCCTGCCTCTTTCTTTCCAATTCTGTCTTCTTAGGTTATAGGTCCAGGAATAAGCCTCTGGATCGTACGGTAGCTCAATGTTTACCTTTTAACGGCACCTCCACTCTGCTCTCATGAGTGGCTCTCTCCAGGTTACATCCCACTTAAAGTGGAGGGTTTGCATTTCTCCACAGCACCTTCAGCATTTATTCTTTGTGGTTTTTTACTGATGGTTATTCTGACTGGTGTGAGCTGATACGTCTTTGTGGCTGAATTTGCATGTGTCTCATGATCCATTAAAACTGAGCTTTAAGGCAGGTCCTTTTCATTTTTCAGGCTGTGAGTACCGCTTAGTTCTTCAAAGTGTTTTCTTAAAGTATGTATGTCATAATTTTAAAATTTTTTGGCCATTACCTCCCTGAAGACATTTTGCGGTGACCATTAGCACAGGCTTAAACCTGCGTTTGCAGGTAACGGCCAGAGGGTGGCGGTCTTTCTACGTTCCCCGTGCTGGTACTAGGGCAACAGGCCTTCCGGCCAGTGGTGTTCCTCGGTTATAAATTAGAGTGGAATGTGCCTGAAGAAACCCACAAATGCTGATGTCTCCTTACTTATGTTTGTCTTTTAAATTTACCTTATATTTATTATTGGAGCAATATTACATTGTGTACATGGAAGAGTTCTTCTTGGTGCGTTCCTCTGTTGATGGACATTTTCATTGCTTCCAAATGTTGGCTATGGTCAATATGGCTGGAGTGCAGGATTGCCAGCCTGTGACGTTTTGATTCTCATTTTCTCAGGGGATAGGCCCAGCAGTGGGTATGACTGATTGACGGGTAGCTCAGTGTTTACCTTTTCAAGGCACTTCCATTGTGTTTTCATTAGTGGCTCTTACCACGTCCCCCTTAGGGCCGAGTGTACGCATTCCTCCACAGTCCCTTCAGCATTTATTTTTTGAAACATTTTTGCTGATGGCCATTCTGACTGCTGTGAGCTGATAGGTTTTTGTAATTTGGGTTTGCATGTCTTTAAAAATTCCTAAAATATATCATTTTCCCACACCGTTTTCTTTCCTCTTCTTTAAAGGAAAAGCTGTGAGTACCACATAGCTCTTGAAATTGTCCTCTTGGAAGGTTGCCCTCTTTTGAAATTTTTGCTCCATTTTTGATCCCAGGATTTATTTGGAGGGCAGGTGTCATTTACAGAATGGCAAGTTGGTGAATATTTAGTGACCTTTAGCAGTGGGTTGAAAGCTGCTGTTGTGGGAAATGGCCACAAGGAGGCAGCATTTCTCCATTCCCAAATCTGAGTACTAGGGCAGCAGAGCCTTTCTGGAAGTCGTGTTCCTAGGTTGTAAATTAGAATGGAATGTGCCAGGAGAAACCCCCATAAGTTTAGGTCTCATTACTTCTTGTTTTTGTTAATTTTTTTAATCGGGGTAAGGACTAGAATATTGTTTGTCCTAGGGGTACACAATCTGGTTCATTTGTACATTATATATGTCTACTCTACAGATCCTCTTCCCATGTAAAATATTACAGAGTGTTCTGTAGACCTCCCTTGCTATATGGTCGGTCGTTTTGAAATATGTATATAATATGTATTTGGATATGTATAGTAACACTAATCTCATTTATCCATTCCCCCCACCTTTCCTTTTAGATGAGCATAGTTGGTTTTCTAAGTCTGTGAGTGTCTTTCTCTGTGGAAATATGTTCATTTGTGTCAGTGATTAGATAACGCCTCTAAGGGATATCATAGGATATAGGTCTTTTGCTTTCCGACTTACCTCATGTTTTGTGATTATCTCCAGGCTCATCTCTGGTGCCTCAAAGAGCAGTGTTTCATTGTTTTCCATGGCTAATATTCCATTGTGTACATGGACTCCTTCTTCTTTATCCATTCACCTGTTGATGGACATTTTGGTTGCTTCCCATCTTGGCTATTTTGAATAAGGCTGCAGTGCAGCCTTTGCAGCCTGTGTCTTTTCGATCCTGGTCTTCTCAGGTGAGAGGCCCAGTGGTGTGCCTGCTGGATTGAATGGTACCTCAGTTTTCACTTTTCAACGCAGTTCCTTTCGGTGGTCATTATTGGCTGTTAACCACTTTCCATCCCACCAGCACCTAGAGGTTACACAGTTCTCTACAACCCCGTCAGCATTTATTGTTGGTAGACTTTTTGCTGACGGTCAGTCGACAGGTGTGAGTTGGAACCTTTTGGTTGATTAGATTGCATGAGTCTAATCATTCCTGAGGTTGAGCTTTTACCCATTTTCCTGTTTTTTTGTTTAAAGAGAGTGAGGAATACTTACCTCTGCATACTATCTTCTTGAAACATTCGCCTGTTTTGAATTTCTTTTGTCCATTCCCCACCTGAGCACAATTTTTGACGGCAGGTGTCCTTTACAGCCCTGAGCCCTTGTGAATTTTAAGTGACCAGTAGCTGTGGGTTTAAAGCTGCTCTTGCGGGAAACGGCCACAAGGGGGCAGCATTTCTCCTTTACCAAATCTGGTCACTAGGGCAACAGAGCCTTAATGGAAGTCGTGTTCTAGGTTGTAAAGTACAATGGAATGTGCCGGGAAAAAGCCCTTTAAGTGTATGTGTCATTCCTTCTTGTTTGTATTTTTAACAAAATTTTTATTCTTTATCACAGCAAATTCGATTACAATGGTTTGTTTGGTCTAGGTGTGCAAGACGTGGTTCCTTCACACATATACATATATCTATTCTTCTTTGGAATCTTTTCCCGTGTAGGTTATGACACAATGTTGAGTAGTCTTCTCTTGGTATTCTGTAGGTCTTTGGTGATTATATATTTCACGTGTGTTTGTATATCTCTGTTCACCTCAATATGGTAATGTACCCAATCCTCACACGTTTCCATTTGGTGAACCTTAAGTTTTTGTACTGAATCTGTGATTGCCTTTCTCTGTGGAAGTATCTTCGTTTGTATCAATTTTTAGGTAACACCTCTATGTGGTATGATAGGATATGGGTCTTTCGTTTTCTCACTTACTCCAAGTTGCGTGATTACTTCTAGAGTCATCTATGGTGCTGCAAATGGCATTGCTTCATTTTATCGCTAGCTCATAATCCATCTGTACATGTAGCAGTTCTTCTTTGTCCACCCATCTGTCGGTGGACTTTTTGGTGACTTCCATATCTTGGCTATGGTAATACTGTGCAATGCAGATTTGCCTGCCTCTTTCTTTCCAATTCTGTCTTCTTAGGTTATAGGTCCAGGAATAAGCCTCTGGATCGTACGGTAGCTCAATGTTTACCTTTTAACGGCACCTCCACTCTGCTCTCATGAGTGGCTCTCTCCAGGTTACATCCCACTTAAAGTGGAGGGTTTGCATTTCTCCACAGCACCTTCAGCATTTATTCTTTGTGGTTTTTTACTGATGGTTATTCTGACTGGTGTGAGCTGATACGTCTTTGTGGCTGAATTTGCATGTGTCTCATGATCCATTAAAACTGAGCTTTAAGGCAGGTCCTTTTCATTTTTCAGGCTGTGAGTACCGCTTAGTTCTTCAAAGTGTTTTCTTAAAGTATGTATGTCATAATTTTAAAATTTTTTGGCCATTACCTCCCTGAAGACATTTTGCGGTGACCATTAGCACAGGCTTAAACCTGCGTTTGCAGGTAACGGCCAGAGGGTGGCGGTCTTTCTACGTTCCCCGTGCTGGTACTAGGGCAACAGGCCTTCCGGCCAGTGGTGTTCCTCGGTTATAAATTAGAGTGGATTGTGCCTGAAGAAACCCACAAATGCTGATGTCTCCTTACTTATGTTTGTCTTTTAAATTTACCTTATATTTATTATTGGAGCAATATTACATTGTGTACATGGAAGAGTTCTTCTTGGTGCGTTCCTCTGTTGATGGACATTTTCATTGCTTCCAAATGTTGGCTATGATCAATATGGCTGGAGTGCAGGGTTGCCAGCCTGTGACGTTTTGATTCTCATTTTCTCAGGGATAGGCCCAGCAGTGGGTATGACTGATTGACGGGTAGCTCAGTGTTTACCTTTTCAAGGCACTTCCATTGTGTTTTCATTAGTGGCTCTTACCACGTCCCCCTTAGGGCCGAGTGTACGCATTCCTCCACAGTCCCTTCAGCATTTATTTTTTGAAACATTTTTGCTGATGGCCATTCTGACTGCTGTGAGCTGATAGGGTTTTGTAATTTGGGTTTGCATGTCTTTAAAAATTCCTAAAATATATCATTTTCCCACACCTTTTTCTTTCCTCTTCTTTAAAGGAAAAGCTGTGAGTACCACATAGCTCTTGAAATTGTCTTCTTGGAAGGTTGCCCTCTTTTGAAATTTTTGCTCCATTTTTGATCCCAGGATTTATTTGGAGGGCAGGTGTCATTTACAGAATGGCAAGTTGGTGAATATTTAGTGACCTTTAGCAGTGGGTTGAAAGCTGCTGTTGTGGGAAATGGCCACAAGGAGGCAGCATTTCTCCATTCCCAAATCTGAGTACTAGGGCAGCAGAGCCTTTCTGGAAGTCGTGTTCCTAGGTTGTAAATTAGAATGGAATGTGCCAGGAGAAACCCCCATAAGTTTAGGTCTCATTACTTCTTGTTTTTGTTAATTTTTTTAATCGGGGTAAGGACTAGAATATTGTTTGTCCTAGGGGTACACAATCTGGTTCATTTGTACATTATATATGTCTACTCTACAGATCCTCTTCCCATGTAAAATATTACAGAGTGTTCTGTAGACCTCCCTTGCTATATGGTCGGTCGTTTTGAAATATGTATATAATATGTATTTGGATATGTATAGTAACACTAATCTCATTTATCCATTCCCCCCACCTTTCCTTTTAGATGAGCATAGTTGGTTTTCTAAGTCTGTGAGTGTCTTTCTCTGTGGAAATATGTTCATTTGTGTCAGTGATTAGATAACGCCTCTAAGGGATATCATAGGATATAGGTCTTTTGCTTTCCGACTTACCTCATGTTTTGTGATTATCTCCAGGCTCATCTCTGGTGCCTCAAAGAGCAGTGTTTCATTGTTTTCCATGGCTAATATTCCATTGTGTACATGGACTCCTTCTTCTTTATCCATTCACCTGTTGATGGACATTTTGGTTGCTTCCCATCTTGGCTATTTTGAATAAGGCTGCAGTGCAGCCTTTGCAGCCTGTGTCTTTTCGATCCTGGTCTTCTCAGGTGAGAGGCCCAGTGGTGTGCCTGTTCCATTGAGTGGTACCTCAATTTTCACTTTTCAACGCAGTTCCTTTTGGTACTCCTTACTGGCTGTTAACCACTTTACATCTCACCAGCACCTAGAGGTTACACAGTTCTCTACAACCCCGTCAGCATTTATTGTTGGTAGACTTTTTGCTGACGGTCAGTCGACAGGTGTGAGTTGAAACCTTTTGGTTGATTAGATTGCATGAGTCTAATCATTCCTGAGGTTGAGCTTTTACCCATTTTCCTGTTTTTTTGTTTAAAGAGAGTGAGGAATACTTACCTCTGCATACTATCTTCTTGAAACATTCGCCTGTTTTGAATTTCTTTTGTCCATTCCCCACCTGAGCACAATTTTTGACGGCAGGTGTCCTTTACAGCCCTGAGCCCTTGTGAATTTTAAGTGACCAGTAGCTGTGGGTTTAAAGCTGCTCTTGCGGGAAACGGCCACAAGGGGGCAGCATTTCTCCTTTACCAAATCTGGTCACTAGGGCAACAGAGCCTTAATGGAAGTCGTGTTCTAGGTTGTAAAGTACAATGGAATGTGCCGGGAAAAAGCCCTTTAAGTGTATGTGTCATTCCTTCTTGTTTGTATTTTTAACAAAATTTTTATTCTTTATCACAGCAAGTTCGATTACAATGGTTTGTTTGGTCTAGGTGTGCAAGATGTGGTTCCTTCACACATATACATATATCTATTCTTCTTTGGAATCTTTTCCCGTGTAGGTTATGACACAGTGTTGAGTAGTCTTCTCTTGGTATTCTGTAGGTCTTTGGTGATTATATATTTCACGTGTGTTTGTATATCTCTGTTCACCTCAATAATGTAATGTACCCAATCCTCACACCTTTCCATTTGGTGAACCTTAAGTTTTTGTACTGAATCTGTGATTGCCTTTCTCTGTGGAAGTATCTTCGTTTGTATCAATTTTTAGGTAACACCTCTATGTGGTATGATAGGATATGTGTCTTTCGTTTTCTCACTTACTCCAAGTTGCGTGATTACTTCTAGAGTCATCTATGGTGCTGCAAATGGCATTGCTTCATTTTATCGCTAGCTCATAATCCATCTGTACATGTAGCAGTTCTTCTTTGTCCACCCATCTGTCGGTGGACTTTTTGGTGACTTCCATATCTTGGCTATGGTAATACTGTGCAATGCAGATTTGCCTGCCTCTTTCTTTCCAATTCTGTCTTCTTAGGTTATAGGTCCAGGAATAAGCCTCTGGATCGTACGGTAGCTCAATGTTTACCTTTTAACGGCACCTCCACTCTGCTCTCATGAGTGGCTCTCTCCAGGTTACATCCCACTTAAAGTGGAGGGTTTGCATTTCTCCACAGCACCTTCAGGATTTATTCTTTGTGGTTTTTTACTGATGGTTATTCTGACTGGTGTGAGCTGATACGTCTTTGTGGCTGAATTTGCATGTTTCTCATGATCCATTAAAACTGAGCTTTAAGGCAGGTCCTTTTCATTTTTCAGGCTGTGAGTACCGCTTAGTTCTTCAAAGTGTTTTCTTAAAGTATGTATGTCATAATTTTAAAATTTTTTCGCCATTACCTCCCTGAAGACATTTTGCGGCGACCAATAGCACAGGCTTAAACCTGCGTTTGCAGGTAACGGCCAGAGGGTGGCAGTCTTTCTACGTTCCCCATGCTGGTACTAGGGCAACAGGCCTTCCGGCCAGTGGTGTTCCTCGGTTATAAATTAGAGTGGATTGTGCCTGAAGAAACCCACAAATGCTGATGTCTCCTTACTTATGTTTGTCTTTTAAATTTACCTTATATTTATTATTGGAGCAATATTACATTGTGTACATGGAACAGTTCTTCTTGGTGCGTTCCTCTGTTGATGGACATTTTCATTGCTTCCAAATGTTGGCTATGGTCAATATGGCTGGAGTGCAGGATTGCCAGCCTGTGACGTTTTGATTCTCATTTTCTCAGGGGATAGGCCCAGCAGTGGGTATGACTGATTGACGGGTAGCTCAGTGTTTACCTTTTCAAGGCACTTCCATTGTGTTTTCGTTAGTGGCTCTTACCACGTCCCCCTTAGGGCCGAGTGTATGCATTCCTCCACAGTCCCTTCAGCATTTATTTTTTGAAACATTTTTGCTGATGGCCATTCTGACTGCTGTGAGCTGATAGGTTTTTGTAATTTGGGTTTGCATGTCTTTAAAAATTCCTAAAATATATCATTTTCCCACACCTTTTTCTTTCCTCTTCTTTAAAGGAAAAGCTGTGAGTACCACATAGCTCTTGAAATTGTCTTCTTGGAAGGTTGCCCTCTTTTGAAATTTTTGCTCCATTTTTGATCCCAGGATTTATTTGGAGGGCAGGTGTCATTTACAGAATGGCAAGTTGGTGAATATTTAGTGACCTTTAGCAGTGGGTTGAAAGCTGCTGTTGTGGGAAATGGCCACAAGGAGGCAGCATTTCTCCATTCCCAAATCTGAGTACTAGGGCAGCAGAGCCTTTCTGGAAGTCGTGTTCCTAGGTTGTAAATTAGAATGGAATGTGCCAGGAGAAACCCCCATAAGTTTAGGTCTCATTACTTCTTGTTTTTGTTAATTTTTTTAATCGGGGTAAGGACTAGAATATTGTTTGTCCTAGGGGTACACAATCTGGTTCAATTGTACATTATATATGTCTACTCTACAGATCCTCTTCCCATGTAAAATATTACAGAGTGTTCTGTAGACCTCCCTTGCTATATGGTCGGTCGTTTTGAAATATGTATATAATATGTATTTGGATATGTATAGTAACACTAATCTCATTTATCCATTCCCCCCACCTTTCCTTTTAGATGAGCATAGTTGGTTTTCTAAGTCTGTGAGTGTCTTTCTCTGTGGAAATATGTTCATTTGTGTCAGTGATTAGATAACGCCTCTAAGGGATATCATAGGATATAGGTCTTTTGCTTTCCGACTTACCTCATGTTTTGTGATTATCTCCAGGCTCATCTCTGGTGCCTCAAAGAGCAGTGTTTCATTGTTTTCCATGGCTAATATTCCACTGTGTACATGGACTCCTTCTTCTTTATCCATTCACCTGTTGATGGACATTTTGGTTGCTTCCCATCTTGGCTATTTTGAATAAGGCTGCAGTGCAGCCTTTGCAGCCTGTGTCTTTTCGATCCTGGTCTTCTCAGGTGAGAGGCCCAGTGGTGTGCCTGTTGCATTGAGTGGTACCTCAATTTTCACTTTTCAACGCAGTTCCTTTTGGTACTCCTTACTGGCTGTTAACCACTTTACATCTCACCAGCACCTAGAGGTTACACAGTGCTCTACAACCCCGTCAGCATTTATTGTTGGTAGACTTTTTGCTGACGGTCAGTCGACAGGTGTGAGTTGAAACCTTTTGGTTGATTAGATTGCATGAGTCTAATCATTCCTGAGGTTGAGCTTTTACCCATTTTCCTGTTTTTTTGTTTAAAGAGAGTGAGGAATACTTACCTCTGCATACTATCTTCTTGAAACATTCGCCTGTTTTGAATTTCTTTTGTCCATTCCCCACCTGAGCACAATTTTTGACGGCAGGTGTCCTTTACAGCCCTGAGCCCTTGTGAATTTTAAGTGACCAGTAGCTGTGGGTTTAAAGCTGCTCTTGCGGGAAACGGCCACAAGGGGGCAGCATTTCTCCTTTACCAAATCTGGTCACTAGGGCAACAGAGCCTTAATGGAAGTCGTGTTCTAGGTTGTAAAGTACAATGGAATGTGCCGGGAAAAAGCCCTTTAAGTGTATGTGTCATTCCTTCTTGTTTGTATTTTTAACAAAATTTTTATTCTTTATCACAGCAAATTCGATTACAATGGTTTGTTTTGTCTAGGTGTGCAAGACATGGTTCCTTCACACATATACATATATCTATTCTTCTTTGGAATCTTTTCCCGTGTAGGTTATGACACAATGTTGAGTAGTCTTCTCTTGGTATTCTGTAGGTCTTTGGTGATTATATATTTCACGTGTGTTTGTATATCTCTGTTCACCTCAATATGGTAATGTACCCAATCCTCACACCTTTCCATTTGGTGAACCTTAAGTTTTTGTACTGAATCTGTGATTGCCTTTCTCTGTGGAAGTATCTTCGTTTGTATCAATTTTTAGGTAACACCTCTATGTGGTATGATAGGATATGTGTCTTTCGTTTTCTCACTTACTCCAAGTTGCGTGATTACTTCTAGAGTCATCTATGGTGCTGCAAATGGCATTGCTTCATTTTATCGCTAGCTCATAATCCATCTGTACATGTAGCAGTTCTTCTTTGTCCACCCATCTGTCGGTGGACTTTTTGGTGACTTCCATATCTTGGCTATGGTAATACTGTGCAATGCAGATTTGCCTGCCTCTTTCTTTCCAATTCTGTCTTCTTAGGTTATAGGTCCAGGAATAAGCCTCTGGATCGTACGGTAGCTCAATGTTTACCTTTTAACGGCACCTCCACTCTGCTCTCATGAGTGGCTCTCTCCAGGTTACATCCCACTTAATGTGGAGGGTTTGCATTTCTCCACAGCACCTTCAGCATTTATTCTTTGTGGTTTTTTACTGATGGTTATTCTGACTGGTGTGAGCTGATACGTCTTTGTGGCTGAATTTGCATGTGTCTCATGATCCATTAAAACTGAGCTTTAAGGCAGGTCCTTTTCATTTTTCAGGCTGTGAGTACCGCTTAGTTCTTCAAAGTGTTTTCTTAAAGTATGTATGTCATAATTTTAAAATTTTTTGGCCATTACCTCCCTGAAGACATTTTGCGGTGACCATTAGCACAGGCTTAAACCTGCGTTTGCAGGTAACGGCCAGAGGGTGGCAGTCTTTCTACGTTCCCCATGCTGGTACTAGGGCAACAGGCCTTCCGGCCAGTGGTGTTCCTCGGTTATAAATTAGAGTGGAATGTGCCTGAAGAAACCCACAAATGCTGATGTCTCCTTACTTATGTTTGTCTTTTAAATTTACCTTATATTTATTATTGGAGCAATATTACATTGTGTACATGGAACAGTTCTTCTTGGTGCGTTCCTCTGTTGATGGACATTTTCATTGCTTCCAAATGTTGGCTATGGTCAATATGGCTGGAGTGCAGGGTTGCCAGCCTGTGACGTTTTGATTCTCATTTTCTCAGGGGATAGGCCCAGCAGTGGGTATGACTGATTGACGGGTAGCTCAGTGTTTACCTTTTCAAGGCACTTCCATTGTGTTTTCATTAGTGGCTCTTACCACGTCCCCCTTAGGGCCGAGTGTATGCATTCCTCCACAGTCCCTTCAGCATTTATTTTTTGAAACATTTTTGCTGATGGCCATTCTGACTGCTGTGAGCTGATAGGGTTTTGTAATTTGGGTTTGCATGTCTTTAAAAATTCCTAAAATATATCATTTTCCCACACCTTTTCTTTCCTCTTTAAAGAAAAAGCTGTGAGTACAACATAGCTCTTGAAATTGTCTTCTTGGAAGGTTGCCCTCTTTTGAAATTTTTGCTCCATTTTTGATCCCAGGATTTATTTGGAGGGCAGGTGTCATTTACAGAATTGCAAGTTGGTGAATATTTAGTGACCTTTAGCAGTGGGTTGAAAGCTGCTGTTGTGGGAAATGGCCACAAGGAGGCAGCATTTCTCCATTCCCAAATCTGAGTACTAGGGCAGCAGAGCCTTTCTGGAAGTCGTGTTCCTAGGTTGTAAATTAGAATGGAATGTGCCAGGAGAAACCCCCATAAGTTTAGGTCTCATTACTTCTTGTTTTTGTTAATTTTTTTAATCGGGGTAAGGACTAGAATATTGTTTGTCCTAGGGGTACACAATCTGGTTCAATTGTACATTATATATGTCTACTCTACAGATCCTCTTCCCATGTAAAATATTACAGAGTGTTCTGTAGACCTCCCTTGCTATATGGTCGGTCGTTTTGAAATATGTATATAATATGTATTTGGATATGTATAGTAACACTAATCTCATTTATCCATTCCCCCCACCTTTCCTTTTAGATGAGCATAGTTGGTTTTCTAAGTCTGTGAGTGTCTTTCTCTGTGGAAATATGTTCATTTGTGTCAGTGATTAGATAACGCCTCTAAGGGATATCATAGGATATAGGTCTTTTGCTTTCCGACTTACCTCATGTTTTGTGATTATCTCCAGGCTCATCTCTGGTGCCTCAAAGAGCAGTGTTTCATTGTTTTCCATGGCTAATATTCCACTGTGTACATGGACTCCTTCTTCTTTATCCATTCACCTGTTGATGGACATTTTGGTTGCTTCCCATCTTGGCTATTTTGAATAAGGCTGCAGTGCAGCCTTTGCAGCCTGTGTCTTTTCGATCCTGGTCTTCTCAGGTGAGAGGCCCAGTGGTGTGCCTGTTGCATTGAGTGGTACCTCAATTTTCACTTTTCAACGCAGTTCCTTTTGGTACTCCTTACTGGCTGTTAACCACTTTACATCTCACCAGCACCTAGAGGTTACACAGTTCTCTACAACCCCGTCAGCATTTATTGTTGGTAGACTTTTTGCTGACGGTCAGTCGACAGGTGTGAGTTGAAACCTTTTGGTTGATTAGATTGCATGAGTCTAATCATTCCTGAGGTTGAGCTTTTACCCATTTTCCTGTTTTTTTGTTTAAAGAGAGTGAGGAATACTTACCTCTGCATACTATCTTCTTGAAACATTCGCCTGTTTTGAATTTCTTTTGTCCATTCCCCACCTGAGCACAATTTTTGATGGCAGGTGTCCTTTACAGCCCTGAGCCCTTGTGAATTTTAAGTGACCAGTAGCTGTGGGTTTAAAGCTGCTCTTGCGGGAAACGGCCACAAGGGGGCAGCATTTCTCCTTTACCAAATCTGGTCACTAGGGCAACAGAGCCTTAATGGAAGTCGTGTTCTAGGTTGTAAAGTACAATGGAATGTGCCGGGAAAAAGCCCTTTAAGTGTATGTGTCATTCCTTCTTGTTTGTATTTTTAACAAAATTTTTATTCTTTATCACAGCAAATTCGATTACAATGGTTTGTTTGGTCTAGGTGTGCAAGACGTGGTTCCTTCACACATATACATATATCTATTCTTCTTTGGAATCTTTTCCCGTGTAGGTTATGACACAATGTTGAGTAGTCTTCTCTTGGTATTCTGTAGGTCTTTGGTGATTATATATTTCACGTGTGTTTGTATATCTCTGTTCACCTCAATATGGTAATGTACCCAATCCTCACACCTTTCCATTTGGTGAACCTTAAGTTTTTGTACTGAATCTGTGATTGCCTTTCTCTGTGGAAGTATCTTCGTTTGTATCAATTTTTAGGTAACACCTCTATGTGGTATGATAGGATATGTGTCTTTCGTTTTCTCACTTACTCCAAGTTGCGTGATTACTTCTAGAGTCATCTATGGTGCTGCAAATGGCATTGCTTCATTTTATCGCTAGCTCATAATCCATCTGTACATGTAGCAGTTCTTCTTTGTCCACCCATCTGTCGGTGGACTTTTTGGTGACTTCCATATCTTGGCTATGGTAATACTGTGCAATGCAGATTTGCCTGCCTCTTTCTTTCCAATTCTGTCTTCTTAGGTTATAGGTCCAGGAATAAGCCTCTGGATCGTACGGTAGCTCAATGTTTACCTTTTAACGGCACCTCCACTCTGCTCTCATGAGTGGCTCTCTCCAGGTTACATCCCACTTAAAGTGGAGGGTTTGCATTTCTCCACAGCACCTTCAGCATTTATTCTTTGTGGTTTTTTACTGATGGTTATTCTGACTGGTGTGAGCTGATACGTCTTTGTGGCTGAATTTGCATGTGTCTCATGATCCATTAAAACTGAGCTTTAAGGCAGGTCCTTTTCATTTTTCAGGCTGTGAGTACCGCTTAGTTCTTCAAAGTGTTTTCTTAAAGTATGTATGTCATAATTTTAAAATTTTTTGACCATTACCTCCCTGAAGACATTTTGCGGTGACCATTAGCACAGGCTTAAACCTGCGTTTGCAGGTAACGGCCAGAGGGTGGCAGTCTTTCTACGTTCCCCATGCTGGTACTAGGGCAACAGGCCTTCCGGCCAGTGGTGTTCCTCGGTTATAAATTAGAGTGGAATGTGCCTGAAGAAACCCACAAATGCTGATGTCTCCTTACTTATGTTTGTCTTTTAAATTTACCTTATATTTATTATTGGAGCAATATTACATTGTGTACATGGAACAGTTCTTCTTGGTGCGTTCCTCTGTTGATGGACATTTTCATTGCTTCCAAATGTTGGCTATGGTCAATATGGCTGGAGTGCAGGGTTGCCAGCCTGTGACGTTTTGATTCTCATTTTCTCAGGGGATAGGCCCAGCAGTGGGTATGACTGATTGACGGGTAGCTCAGTGTTTACCTTTTCAAGGCACTTCCATTGTGTTTTCATTAGTGGCTCTTACCATGTCCCCCTTAGGGCCGAGTGTACGCATTCCTCCACAGTCCCTTCAGCATTTATTTTTTGAAACATTTTTGCTGATGGCCATTCTGACTGCTGTGAGCTGATAGGGTTTTGTAATTTGGGTTTGCATGTCTTTAAAAATTCCTAAAATATATCATTTTCCCACACCTTTTCTTTCCTCTTTAAAGAAAAAGCTGTGAGTACAACATAGCTCTTGAAATTGTCTTCTTGGAAGGTTGCCCTCTTTTGAAATTTTTGCTCCATTTTTGATCCCAGGATTTATTTGGAGGGCAGGTGTCATTTACAGAATTGCAAGTTGGTGAATATTTAGTGACCTTTAGCAGTGGGTTGAAAGCTGCTGTTGTGGGAAATGGCCACAAGGAGGCAGCATTTCTCCATTCCCAAATCTGAGTACTAGGGCAGCAGAGCCTTTCTGGAAGTCGTGTTCCTAGGTTGTAAATTAGAATGGAATGTGCCAGGAGAAACCCCCATAAGTTTAGGTCTCATTACTTCTTGTTTTTGTTAATTTTTTTAATCGGGGTAAGGACTAGAATATTGTTTGTCCTAGGGGTACACAATCTGGTTCAATTGTACATTATATATGTCTACTCTACAGATCCTCTTCCCATGTAAAATATTACAGAGTGTTCTGTAGACCTCCCTTGCTATATGGTCGGTCGTTTTGAAATATGTATATAATATGTATTTGGATATGTATAGTAACACTAATCTCATTTATCCATTCCCCCCACCTTTCCTTTTAGATGAGCATAGTTGGTTTTCTAAGTCTGTGAGTGTCTTTCTCTGTGGAAATATGTTCATTTGTGTCAGTGATTAGATAACGCCTCTAAGGGATATCATAGGATATAGGTCTTTTGCTTTCCGACTTACCTCATGTTTTGTGATTATCTCCAGGCTCATCTCTGGTGCCTCAAAGAGCAGTGTTTCATTGTTTTCCATGGCTAATATTCCATTGTGTACATGGACTCCTTCTTCTTTATCCATTCACCTGTTGATGGACATTTTGGTTGCTTCCCATCTTGGCTATTTTGAATAAGGCTGCAGTGCAGCCTTTGCAGCCTGTGTCTTTTCGATCCTGGTCTTCTCAGGTGAGAGGCCCAGTGGTGTGCCTGTTGCATTGAGTGGTACCTCAATTTTCACTTTTCAACGCAGTTCCTTTTGGTACTCCTTACTGGCTGTTAACCACTTTACATCTCACCAGCACCTAGAGGTTACACAGTTCTCTACAACCCCGTCAGCATTTATTGTTGGTAGACTTTTTGCTGACGGTCAGTCGACAGGTGTGAGTTGAAACCTTTTGGTTGATTAGATTGCATGAGTCTAATCATTCCTGAGGTTGAGCTTTTACCCATTTTCCTGTTTTTTTGTTTAAAGAGAGTGAGGAATACTTACCTCTGCATACTATCTTCTTGAAACATTCGCCTGTTTTGAATTTCTTTTGTCCATTCCCCACCTGAGCACAATTTTTGACGGCAGGTGTCCTTTACAGCCCTGAGCCCTTGTGAATTTTAAGTGACCAGTAGCTGTGGGTTTAAAGCTGCTCTTGCGGGAAACGGCCACAAGGGGGCAGCATTTCTCCTTTACCAAATCTGGTCACTAGGGCAACAGAGCCTTAATGGAAGTCGTGTTCTAGGTTGTAAAGTACAATGGAATGTGCCGGGAAAAAGCCCTTTAAGTGTATGTGTCATTCCTTCTTGTTTGTATTTTTAACAAAATTTTTATTCTTTATCACAGCAAATTCGATTACAATGGTTTGTTTGGTCTAGGTGTGCAAGATGTGGTTCCTTCACACATATACATATATCTATTCTTCTTTGGAATCTTTTCCCGTGTAGGTTATGACACAATGTTGAGTAGTCTTCTCTTGGTATTCTGTAGGTCTTTGGTGATTATATATTTCACGTGTGTTTGTATATCTCTGTTCACCTCAATATGGTAATGTACCCAATCCTCACACCTTTCCATTTGGTGAACCTTAAGTTTTTGTACTGAATCTGTGATTGCCTTTCTCTGTGGAAGTATCTTCGTTTGTATCAATTTTTAGGTAACACCTCTATGTGGTATGATAGGATATGTGTCTTTCGCTTTCTCACTTACTCCAAGTTGCGTGATTACTTCTAGAGTCATCTATGGAGCTGCAAATGGCATTGTTTCATTTTATCGCTAGCTCATAATCCATCTGTACATGTAGCAGATCTTCTTTGTCCACCTATCTGTCGGTGGACTTTTTGGTGACTTCCATATCTTGGCTATGGTAATACTGTGCAATGCAGATTTGCCTGCCTCTTTCTTTCCAATTCTGTCTTCTTAGGTTATAGGTCCAGGAATAAGCCTCTGGATCGTACGGTAGCTCAATGTTTACCTTTTAACGGCACCTCCACTCTGCTCTCATGAGTGGCTCTCTCCAGGTTACATCCCACTTAAAGTGGAGGGTTTGCATTTCTCCACAGCACCTTCAGCATTTATTCTTTGTGGTTTTTTACTGATGGTTATTCTGACTGGTGTGAGCTGATACGTCTTTGTGGCTGAATTTGCATGTGTCTCATGATCCATTAAAACTGAGCTTTAAGGCAGGTCCTTTTCATTTTTCAGGCTGTGAGTACAGCTTAGTTCTTCAAAGTGTTTTCTTAAAGTATGTATGTCATAATTTTAAAATTTTTTCGCCATTACCTCCCTGAAGACATTTTGCGGTGACCATTAGCACAGGCTTAAACCTGCGTTTGCAGGTAACGGCCAGAGGGTGGCAGTCTTTCTACGTTCCCCATGCTGGTACTAGGGCAACAGGCCTTCCGGCCAGTGGTGTTCCTCGGTTATAAATTAGAGTGGATTGTGCCTGAAGAAACCCACAAATGCTGATGTCTCCTTACTTATGTTTGTCTTTTAAATTTACCTTATATTTATTATTGGAGCAATATTACATTGTGTACATGGAAGAGTTCTTCTTGGTGCGTTCCTCTGTTGATGGACATTTTCATTGCTTCCAAATGTTGGCTATGGTCAATATGGCTGGAGTGCAGGATTGCCAGCCTGTGACGTTTTGATTCTCATTTTCTCAGGGGATAGGCCCAGCAGTGGGTATGACTGATTGACGGGTAGCTCAATGTTACCTTTTCAAGGCACTTCCATTGTGTTTTAATTAGTGGCTCTTACCACGTCCCCCTTAGGGCCGAGTGTACGCATTCCTCCACAGTCCCTTCAGCATTTATTTTTTGAAACATTTTTGCTGATGGCCATTCTGACTGCTGTGAGCTGATAGGTTTTTGAAATTTGGGTTTGCATGTCTTTAAAAATTCCTAAAATATATCATTTTCCCACACCTTTTTCTTTCCTCTTCTTTAAAGGAAAAGCTGTGAGTACCACATAGCTCTTGAAATTGTCTTCTTGGAAGGTTGCCCTCTTTTGAAATTTTTGCTCCATTTTTGATCCCAGGATTTATTTGGAGGGCAGGTGTCATTTACAGAATGGCAAGTTGGTGAATATTTAGTGACCTTTAGCAGTGGGTTGAAAGCTGCTGTTGTGGGAAATGGCCACAAGGAGGCAGCATTTCTCCATTCCCAAATCTGAGTACTAGGGCAGCAGAGCCTTTCTGGAAGTCGTGTTCCTAGGTTGTAAATTAGAATGGAATGTGCCAGGAGAAACCCCCATAAGTTTAGGTCTCATTACTTCTTGTTTTTGTTATTTTTTTTAATCGGGGTAAGGACTAGAATATTGTTTGTCCTAGGGGTACACAATCTGGTTCATTTGTACATTATATATGTCTACTCTACAGATCCTCTTCCCATGTAAAATATTACAGAGTGTTCTGTAGACCTCCCTTGCTATATGGTCGGTCGTTTTGAAATATGTATATAATATGTATTTGGATATGTATAGTAACACTAATCTCATTTATCCATTCCCCCCACCTTTCCTTTTAGATGAGCATAGTTGGTTTTCTAAGTCTGTGAGTGTCTTTCTCTGTGGAAATATGTTCATTTGTGTCAGTGATTAGATAACGCCTCTAAGGGATATCATAGGATATAGGTCTTTTGCTTTCCGACTTACCTCATGTTTTGTGATTATCTCCAGGCTCATCTCTGGTGCCTCAAAGAGCAGTGTTTCATTGTTTTCCATGGCTAATATTCCATTGTGTACATGGACTCCTTCTTCTTTATCCATTCACCTGTTGATGGACATTTTGGTTGCTTCCCATCTTGGCTATTTTGAATAAGGCTGCAGTGCAGCTTTTGCAGCCTGTGTCTTTTCGATCCTGGTCTTCTCAGGTGAGAGGCCCAGTGGTGTGCCTGCTGGATTGAATGGTACCTCAGTTTTCACTTTTCAACGCAGTTCCTTTCGGTAGTCATTATTGGCTGTTAACCACTTTCCTTCCCACCAGCACCTAGAGGTTACACAGTTCTCTACAACCCCGTCAGCATTTATTGTTGGTAGACTTTTTGCTGACGGTCAGTCGACAGGTGTGAGTTGGAACCTTTTGGTTGATTAGATTGCATGAGTCTAATCATTCCTGAGGTTGAGCTTTTACCCATTTTCCTGTTTTTTTGTTTAAAGAGAGTGAGGAATACTTACCTCTGCATACTATCTTCTTGAAACATTTGCCTGTTTTGAATTTCTTTTGTCCATTCCCTACCTGAGCACAATTTTTAACGGCAGGTGTCCTTTACACCCCTGAGCCCTTGTGAATTTTAAGTGACCAGTAGCTGTGGGTTTAAAGCTGCTCTTGCGGGACACGGCCACAAGGGGGCAACATTTCTCCTTTACCAAATCTGGTCACTAGGGCAACAGAGCCTTAATGGAAGTCGTGTTCTAGGTTGTAAAGTACAATGGAATGTGCCGGGAAAAAGCCCTTTAAGTGTATGTGTCATTCCTTCTTGTTTGTATTTTTAACAAAATTTTTATTCTTTATCACAGCAAATTCGATTACAATGGTTTGTTTGGTCTAGGTGTGCAAGATGTGGTTCCTTCACACATATACATATATCTATGCTTCTTTGGAATCTTTTCCCGTGTAGGTTATGACACAATGTTGAGTAGTCTTCTCTTGGTATTCTGTAGGTCTTTGGTGATTATATATTTCACGTGTGTTTGTATATCTCTGTTCACCTCAATATGGTAATGTACCCAATCCTCACACCTTTCCATTTGGTGAACCATAAGTTTTTGTACTGAATCTGTGATTGCCTTTCTCTGTGGAAGTATCTTCGTTTGTATTCAATTTTTAGGTAACACCTCTATGTGATATGATAGGATATGTGTCTTTCGCTTTCTCACTTACTCCAGGTTGCGTGATTACTTCTAGAGTCATCTATGGTGCTGCAAATGGCATTGCTTCATTTTATCGCTAGCTCATAATCCATCTGTACATGTAGCAGTTCTTCTTTGTCCACCCATCTGTCGGTGGACTTTTTGGTGACTTCCATATCTTGGCTATGGTAATACTGTGCAATGCAGATTTGCCTGCCTCTTTCTTTCCAATTCTGTCTTCTTAGGTTATAGGTCCAGGAATAAGCCTCTGGATCGTACGGTAGCTCAATGTTTACCTTTTAACGGCACCTCCACTCTGCTCTTATGAGTGGCTCTCTCCAGGTTACATCCCACTTAAAGTGGAGGGTTTGCATTTCTTCACAGCACCTTCAGCATTTATTCTTTGTGGTTTTTTACTGATGGTTATTCTGACTGGTGTGAGCTGATACGTCTTTGTGGCTGAATTTGCATGTGTCTCATGATCCATTAAAACTGAGCTTTAAGGCAGGTCCTTTTCATTTTTCAGGCTGTGAGTACAGCTTAGTTCTTCAAAGTGTTTTCTTAAAGTATGTATGTCATAATTTTAAAATTTTTTCGCCATTACCTCCCTGAAGACATTTTGCGGTGACCATTAGCACAGGCTTAAACCTGCGTTTGCAGGTAACGGCCAGAGGGTGGCAGTCTTTCTACGTTCCCCATGCTGGTACTAGGGCAACAGGCCTTCCGGCCAGTGGTGTTCCTCGGTTATAAATTAGAGTGGATTGTGCCTGAAGAAACCCACAAATGCTGATGTCTCCTTACTTATGTTTGTCTTTTAAATTTACCTTATATTTATTATTGGAGCAATATTACATTGTGTACATGGAAGAGTTCTTCTTGGTGCGTTCCTCTGTTGATGGACATTTTCATTGCTTCCAAATGTTGGCTATGGTCAATATGGCTGGAGTGCAGGATTGCCAGCCTGTGACGTTTTGATTCTCATTTTCTCAGGGGATAGGACCAGCAGTGGGTATGACTGATTGACGGGTAGCTCAGTGTTTACCTTTTCAAGGCACTTCCATTGTGTTTTCATTAGTGGCTCTTACCACGTCCCCCTTAGGGCCGAGTGTACGCATTCCTCCACAGTCCCTTCAGCATTTATTTTTTGAAACATTTTTGCTGATGACCATTCTGACTGCTGTGAGCTGATAGGTTTTTGTAATTTGGGTTTGCATGTCTTTAAAAATTCCTAAAATATATCATTTTCCCACACCTTTTTCTTTCCTCTTCTTTAAAGGAAAAGCTGTGAGTACCACATAGCTCTTGAAATTGTCTTCTTGGAAGGTTGCCCTCTTTTGAAATTTTTGCTCCATTTTTGATCCCAGGATTTATTTGGAGGGCAGGTGTCATTTACAGAATGGCAAGTTGGTGAATATTTAGTGACCTTTAGCAGTGGGTTGAAAGCTGCTGTTGTGGGAAATGGCCACAAGGAGGCAGCATTTCTCCATTCCCAAATCTGAGTACTAGGGCAGCAGAGCCTTTCTGGAAGTCGTGTTCCTAGGTTGTAAATTAGAATGGAATGTGCCAGGAGAAACCCCCATAAGTTTAGGTCTCATTACTTCTTGTTTTTGTTAATTTTTTTAATCGGGGTAAGGACTAGAATATTGTTTGTCCTAGGGGTACACAATCTGGTTCATTTGTACATTATATATGTCTACTCTACAGATCCTCTTCCCATGTAAAATATTACAGAGTGTTCTGTAGACCTCCCTTGCTATATGGTCGGTCGTTTTGAAATATGTATATAATATGTATTTGGATATGTATAGTAACACTAATCTCATTTATCCATTCCCCCCACCTTTCCTTTTAGATGAGCATAGTTGGTTTTCTAAGTCTGTGAGTGTCTTTCTCTGTGGAAATATGTTCATTTGTGTCAGTGATTAGATAACGCCTCTAAGGGATATCATAGGATATAGGTCTTTTGCTTTCCGACTTACCTCATGTTTTGTGATTATCTCCAGGCTCATCTCTGGTGCCTCAAAGAGCAGTGTTTCATTGTTTTCCATGGCTAATATTCCATTGTGTACATGGACTCCTTCTTCTTTATCCATTCACCTGTTGATGGACATTTTGGTTGCTTCCCATCTTGGCTATTTTGAATAAGGCTGCAGTGCAGCCTTTGCAGCCTGTGTCTTTTCGATCCTGGTCTTCTCAGGTGAGAGGTCCAGTGGTGTGCCTGTTGCATTGAGTGGTACCTCAATTTTCACTTTTCAACGCAGTTCCTTTTGGTACTCCTTACTGGCTGTTAACCACTTTACATCTCACCAGCACCTAGAGGTTACACAGTTCTCTACAACCCCGTCAGCATTTATTGTTGGTAGACTTTTTGCTGACGGTCAGTCGACAGGTGTGAGTTGAAACCTTTTGGTTGATTAGATTGCATGAGTCTAATCATTCCTGAGGTTGAGCTTTTACCCATTTTCCTGTTTTTTTGTTTAAAGAGAGTGAGGAATACTTACCTCTGCATACTATCTTCTTGAAACATTCGCCTGTTTTGAATTTCTTTTGTCCATTCCCCACCTGAGCACAATTTTTGACGGCAGGTGTCCTTTACAGCCCTGAGCCCTTGTGAATTTTAAGTGACCAGTAGCTGTGGGTTTAAAGCTGCTCTTGCGGGAAACGGCCACAAGGGGGCAGCATTTCTCCTTTACCAAATCTGGTCACTAGGGCAACAGAGCCTTAATGGAAGTCGTGTTCTAGGTTGTAAAGTACAATGGAATGTGCCGGGAAAAAGCCCTTTAAGTGTATGTGTCATTCCTTCTTGTTTGTATTTTTAACAAAATTTTTATTCTTTATCACAGCAAATTCGATTACAATGGTTTGTTTGGTCTAGGTGTGCAAGATGTGGTTCCTTCACACATATACATATATCTATTCTTCTTTGGAATCTTTTCCCGTGTAGGTTATGACACAATGTTGAGTAGTCTTCTCTTGGTATTCTGTAGGTCTTTGGTGATTATATATTTCACGTGTGTTTGTATATCTCTGTTCACCTCAATATGGTAATGTACCCAATCCTCACACCTTTCCATTTGGTGAACCTTAAGTTTTTGTACTGAATCTGTGATTGCCTTTCTCTGTGGAAGTATCTTCGTTTGTATCAATTTTTAGGTAACACCTCTATGTGGTATGATAGGATATGTGTCTTTCGCTTTCTCACTTACTCCAAGTTGCGTGATTACTTCTAGAGTCATCTATGGTGCTGCAAATGGCATTGTTTCATTTTATCGCTAGCTCATAATCCATCTGTACATGTAGCAGTTCTTCTTTGTCCACCCATCTGTCGGTGGACTTTTTGGTGAATTCCATATCTTGGCTATGGTAATACTGTGCAATGCAGATTTGCCTGCCTCTTTCTTTCCAATTCTGTCTTCTTAGGTTATAGGTCCAGGAATAAGCCTCTGGATCGTACGGTAGCTCAATGTTTACCTTTTAACGGCACCTCCACTCTGCTCTCATGAGTGGCTCTCTCCAGGTTACATCCCACTTAATGTGGAGGGTTTGCATTTCTCCACAGCACCTTCAGCATTTATTCTTTGTGGTTTTTTACTGATGGTTATTCTGACTGGTGTGAGCTGATACGTCTTTGTGGCTGAATTTGCATGTGTCTCATGATCCATTAAAACTGAGCTTTAAGGCAGGTCCTTTTCATTTTTCAGGCTGTGAGTACCGCTTAGTTCTTCAAAGTGTTTTCTTAAAGTATGTATGTCATAATTTTAAAATTTTTTGGCCATTACCTCCCTGAAGACATTTTGCGGTGACCATTAGCACAGGCTTAAACCTGCGTTTGCAGGTAACGGCCAGAGGGTGGCAGTCTTTCTACGTTCCCCATGCTGGTACTAGGGCAACAGGCCTTCCGGCCAGTGGTGTTCCTCGGTTATAAATTAGAGTGGAATGTGCCTGAAGAAACCCACAAATGCTGATGTCTCCTTACTTATGTTTGTCTTTTAAATTTACCTTATATTTATTATTGGAGCAATATTACATTGTGTACATGGAACAGTTCTTCTTGGTGCGTTCCTCTGTTGATGGACATTTTCATTGCTTCCAAATGTTGGCTATGGTCAATATGGCTGGAGTGCAGGGTTGCCAGCCTGTGACGTTTTGATTCTCATTTTCTCAGGGGATAGGCCCAGCAGTGGGTATGACTGATTGACGGGTAGCTCAGTGTTTACCTTTTCAAGGCACTTCCATTGTGTTTTCATTAGTGGCTCTTACCACGTCCCCCTTAGGGCCGAGTGTATGCATTCCTCCACAGTCCCTTCAGCATTTATTTTTTGAAACATTTTTGCTGATGGCCATTCTGACTGCTGTGAGCTGATAGGGTTTTGTAATTTGGGTTTGCATGTCTTTAAAAATTCCTAAAATATATCATTTTCCCACACCTTTTCTTTCCTCTTTAAAGAAAAAGCTGTGAGTACAACATAGCTCTTGAAATTGTCTTCTTGGAAGGTTGCCCTCTTTTGAAATTTTTGCTCCATTTTTGATCCCAGGATTTATTTGGAGGGCAGGTGTCATTTACAGAATTGCAAGTTGGTGAATATTTAGTGACCTTTAGCAGTGGGTTGAAAGCTGCTGTTGTGGGAAATGGCCACAAGGAGGCAGCATTTCTCCATTCCCAAATCTGAGTACTAGGGCAGCAGAGCCTTTCTGGAAGTCGTGTTCCTAGGTTGTAAATTAGAATGGAATGTGCCAGGAGAAACCCCCATAAGTTTAGGTCTCATTACTTCTTGTTTTTGTTAATTTTTTTAATCGGGGTAAGGACTAGAATATTGTTTGTCCTAGGGGTACACAATCTGGTTCAATTGTACATTATATATATCTACTCTACAGATCCTCTTCCCATGTAAAATATTACAGAGTGTTCTGTAGACCTCCCTTGCTATATGGTCGGTCGTTTTGAAATATGTATATAATATGTATTTGGATATGTATAGTAACACTAATCTCATTTATCCATTCCCCCCACCTTTCCTTTTAGATGAGCATAGTTGGTTTTCTAAGTCTGTGAGTGTCTTTCTCTGTGGAAATATGTTCATTTGTGTCAGTGATTAGATAACGCCTCTAAGGGATATCATAGGATATAGGTCTTTTGCTTTCCGACTTACCTCATGTTTTGTGATTATCTCCAGGCTCATCTCTGGTGCCTCAAAGAGCAGTGTTTCATTGTTTTCCATGGCTAATATTCCACTGTGTACATGGACTCCTTCTTCTTTATCCATTCACCTGTTGATGGACATTTTGGTTGCTTCCCATCTTGGCTATTTTGAATAAGGCTGCAGTGCAGCCTTTGCAGCCTGTGTCTTTTCGATCCTGGTCTTCTCAGGTGAGAGGCCCAGTGGTGTGCCTGTTGCATTGAGTGGTACCTCAATTTTCACTTTTCAACGCAGTTCCTTTTGGTACTCCTTACTGGCTGTTAACCACTTTACATCTCACCAGCACCTAGAGGTTACACAGTTCTCTACAACCCCGTCAGCATTTATTGTTGGTAGACTTTTTGCTGACGGTCAGTCGACAGGTGTGAGTTGAAACCTTTTGGTTGATTAGATTGCATGAGTCTAATCATTCCTGAGGTTGAGCTTTTACCCATTTTCCTGTTTTTTTGTTTAAAGAGAGTGAGGAATACTTACCTCTGCATACTATCTTCTTGAAACATTCGCCTGTTTTGAATTTCTTTTGTCCATTCCCCACCTGAGCACAATTTTTGACGGCAGGTGTCCTTTACAGCCCTGAGCCCTTGTGAATTTTAAGTGACCAGTAGCTGTGGGTTTAAAGCTGCTCTTGCGGGAAACGGCCACAAGGGGGCAGCATTTCTCCTTTACCAAATCTGGTCACTAGGGCAACAGAGCCTTAATGGAAGTCGTGTTCTAGGTTGTAAAGTACAATGGAATGTGCCGGGAAAAAGCCCTTTAAGTGTATGTGTCATTCCTTCTTGTTTGTATTTTTAACAAAATTTTTATTCTTTATCACAGCAAATTCGATTACAATGGTTTGTTTGGTCTAGGTGTGCAAGACGTGGTTCCTTCACACATATACATATATCTATTCTTCTTTGGAATCTTTTCCCGTGTAGGTTATGACACAATGTTGAGTAGTCTTCTCTTGGTATTCTGTAGGTCTTTGGTGATTATATATTTCACGTGTGTTTGTATATCTCTGTTCACCTCAATATGGTAATGTACCCAATCCTCACACCTTTCCATTTGGTGAACCTTAAGTTTTTGTACTGAATCTGTGATTGCCTTTCTCTGTGGAAGTATCTTCGTTTGTATCAATTTTTAGGTAACACCTCTATGTGGTATGATAGGATATGTGTCTTTCGTTTTCTCACTTACTCCAAGTTGCGTGATTACTTCTAGAGTCATCTATGGTGCTGCAAATGGCATTGCTTCATTTTATCGCTAGCTCATAATCCATCTGTACATGTAGCAGTTCTTCTTTGTCCACCCATCTGTCGGTGGACTTTTTGGTGACTTCCATATCTTGGCTATGGTAATACTGTGCAATGCAGATTTGCCTGCCTCTTTCTTTCCAATTCTGTCTTCTTAGGTTATAGGTCCAGGAATAAGCCTCTGGATCGTACGGTAGCTCAATGTTTACCTTTTAACGGCACCTCCACTCTGCTCTCATGAGTGGCTCTCTCCAGGTTACATCCCACTTAAAGTGGAGGGTTTGCATTTCTCCACAGCACCTTCAGCATTTATTCTTTGTGGTTTTTTACTGATGGTTATTCTGACTGGTGTGAGCTGATACGTCTTTGTGGCTGAATTTGCATGTGTCTCATGATCCATTAAAACTGAGCTTTAAGGCAGGTCCTTTTCATTTTTCAGGCTGTGAGTACCGCTTAGTTCTTCAAAGTGTTTTCTTAAAGTATGTATGTCATAATTTTAAAATTTTTTGACCATTACCTCCCTGAAGACATTTTGCGGTGACCATTAGCACAGGCTTAAACCTGCGTTTGCAGGTAACGGCCAGAGGGTGGCAGTCTTTCTACGTTCCCCATGCTGGTACTAGGGCAACAGGCCTTCCGGCCAGTGGTGTTCCTCGGTTATAAATTAGAGTGGAATGTGCCTGAAGAAACCCACAAATGCTGATGTCTCCTTACTTATGTTTGTCTTTTAAATTTACCTTATATTTATTATTGGAGCAATATTACATTGTGTACATGGAACAGTTCTTCTTGGTGCGTTCCTCTGTTGATGGACATTTTCATTGCTTCCAAATGTTGGCTATGGTCAATATGGCTGGAGTGCAGGGTTGCCAGCCTGTGACGTTTTGATTCTCATTTTCTCAGGGGATAGGCCCAGCAGTGGGTATGACTGATTGACGGGTAGCTCAGTGTTTACCTTTTCAAGGCACTTCCATTGTGTTTTCATTAGTGGCTCTTACCATGTCCCCCTTAGGGCCGAGTGTACGCATTCCTCCACAGTCCCTTCAGCATTTATTTTTTGAAACATTTTTGCTGATGGCCATTCTGACTGCTGTGAGCTGATAGGGTTTTGTAATTTGGGTTTGCATGTCTTTAAAAATTCCTAAAATATATCATTTTCCCACACCTTTTCTTTCCTCTTTAAAGAAAAAGCTGTGAGTACAACATAGCTCTTGAAATTGTCTTCTTGGAAGGTTGCCCTCTTTTGAAATTTTTGCTCCATTTTTGATCCCAGGATTTATTTGGAGGGCAGGTGTCATTTACAGAATTGCAAGTTGGTGAATATTTAGTGACCTTTAGCAGTGGGTTGAAAGCTGCTGTTGTGGGAAATGGCCACAAGGAGGCAGCATTTCTCCATTCCCAAATCTGAGTACTAGGGCAGCAGAGCCTTTCTGGAAGTCGTGTTCCTAGGTTGTAAATTAGAATGGAATGTGCCAGGAGAAACCCCCATAAGTTTAGGTCTCATTACTTCTTGTTTTTGTTAATTTTTTTAATCGGGGTAAGGACTAGAATATTGTTTGTCCTAGGGGTACACAATCTGGTTCAATTGTACATTATATATGTCTACTCTACAGATCCTCTTCCCATGTAAAATATTACAGAGTGTTCTGTAGACCTCCCTTGCTATATGGTCGGTCGTTTTGAAATATGTATATAATATGTATTTGGATATGTATAGTAACACTAATCTCATTTATCCATTCCCCCCACCTTTCCTTTTAGATGAGCATAGTTGGTTTTCTAAGTCTGTGAGTGTCTTTCTCTGTGGAAATATGTTCATTTGTGTCAGTGATTAGATAACGCCTCTAAGGGATATCATAGGATATAGGTCTTTTGCTTTCCGACTTACCTCATGTTTTGTGATTATCTCCAGGCTCATCTCTGGTGCCTCAAAGAGCAGTGTTTCATTGTTTTCCATGGCTAATATTCCATTGTGTACATGGACTCCTTCTTCTTTATCCATTCACCTGTTGATGGACATTTTGGTTGCTTCCCATCTTGGCTATTTTGAATAAGGCTGCAGTGCAGCCTTTGCAGCCTGTGTCTTTTCGATCCTGGTCTTCTCAGGTGAGAGGCCCAGTGGTGTGCCTGTTGCATTGAGTGGTACCTCAATTTTCACTTTTCAACGCAGTTCCTTTTGGTACTCCTTACTGGCTGTTAACCACTTTACATCTCACCAGCACCTAGAGGTTACACAGTTCTCTACAACCCCGTCAGCATTTATTGTTGGTAGACTTTTTGCTGACGGTCAGTCGACAGGTGTGAGTTGAAACCTTTTGGTTGATTAGATTGCATGAGTCTAATCATTCCTGAGGTTGAGCTTTTACCCATTTTCCTGTTTTTTTGTTTAAAGAGAGTGAGGAATACTTACCTCTGCATACTATCTTCTTGAAACATTCGCCTGTTTTGAATTTCTTTTGTCCATTCCCCACCTGAGCACAATTTTTGACGGCAGGTGTCCTTTACAGCCCTGAGCCCTTGTGAATTTTAAGTGACCAGTAGCTGTGGGTTTAAAGCTGCTCTTGCGGGAAACGGCCACAAGGGGGCAGCATTTCTCCTTTACCAAATCTGGTCACTAGGGCAACAGAGCCTTAATGGAAGTCGTGTTCTAGGTTGTAAAGTACAATGGAATGTGCCGGGAAAAAGCCCTTTAAGTGTATGTGTCATTCCTTCTTGTTTGTATTTTTAACAAAATTTTTATTCTTTATCACAGCAAATTCGATTACAATGGTTTGTTTGGTCTAGGTGTGCAAGATGTGGTTCCTTCACACATATACATATATCTATTCTTCTTTGGAATCTTTTCCCGTGTAGGTTATGACACAATGTTGAGTAGTCTTCTCTTGGTATTCTGTAGGTCTTTGGTGATTATATATTTCACGTGTGTTTGTATATCTCTGTTCACCTCAATATGGTAATGTACCCAATCCTCACACCTTTCCATTTGGTGAACCTTAAGTTTTTGTACTGAATCTGTGATTGCCTTTCTCTGTGGAAGTATCTTCGTTTGTATCAATTTTTAGGTAACACCTCTATGTGGTATGATAGGATATGTGTCTTTCGCTTTCTCACTTACTCCAAGTTGCGTGATTACTTCTAGAGTCATCTATGGAGCTGCAAATGGCATTGTTTCATTTTATCGCTAGCTCATAATCCATCTGTACATGTAGCAGATCTTCTTTGTCCACCTATCTGTCGGTGGACTTTTTGGTGACTTCCATATCTTGGCTATGGTAATACTGTGCAATGCAGATTTGCCTGCCTCTTTCTTTCCAATTCTGTCTTCTTAGGTTATAGGTCCAGGAATAAGCCTCTGGATCGTACGGTAGCTCAATGTTTACCTTTTAACGGCACCTCCACTCTGCTCTCATGAGTGGCTCTCTCCAGGTTACATCCCACTTAAAGTGGAGGGTTTGCATTTCTCCACAGCACCTTCAGCATTTATTCTTTGTGGTTTTTTACTGATGGTTATTCTGACTGGTGTGAGCTGATACGTCTTTGTGGCTGAATTTGCATGTGTCTCATGATCCATTAAAACTGAGCTTTAAGGCAGGTCCTTTTCATTTTTCAGGCTGTGAGTACAGCTTAGTTCTTCAAAGTGTTTTCTTAAAGTATGTATGTCATAATTTTAAAATTTTTTCGCCATTACCTCCCTGAAGACATTTTGCGGTGACCATTAGCACAGGCTTAAACCTGCGTTTGCAGGTAACGGCCAGAGGGTGGCAGTCTTTCTACGTTCCCCATGCTGGTACTAGGGCAACAGGCCTTCCGGCCAGTGGTGTTCCTCGGTTATAAATTAGAGTGGATTGTGCCTGAAGAAACCCACAAATGCTGATGTCTCCTTACTTATGTTTGTCTTTTAAATTTACCTTATATTTATTATTGGAGCAATATTACATTGTGTACATGGAAGAGTTCTTCTTGGTGCGTTCCTCTGTTGATGGACATTTTCATTGCTTCCAAATGTTGGCTATGGTCAATATGGCTGGAGTGCAGGATTGCCAGCCTGTGACGTTTTGATTCTCATTTTCTCAGGGGATAGGCCCAGCAGTGGGTATGACTGATTGACGGGTAGCTCAATGTTACCTTTTCAAGGCACTTCCATTGTGTTTTAATTAGTGGCTCTTACCACGTCCCCCTTAGGGCCGAGTGTACGCATTCCTCCACAGTCCCTTCAGCATTTATTTTTTGAAACATTTTTGCTGATGGCCATTCTGACTGCTGTGAGCTGATAGGTTTTTGAAATTTGGGTTTGCATGTCTTTAAAAATTCCTAAAATATATCATTTTCCCACACCTTTTTCTTTCCTCTTCTTTAAAGGAAAAGCTGTGAGTACCACATAGCTCTTGAAATTGTCTTCTTGGAAGGTTGCCCTCTTTTGAAATTTTTGCTCCATTTTTGATCCCAGGATTTATTTGGAGGGCAGGTGTCATTTACAGAATGGCAAGTTGGTGAATATTTAGTGACCTTTAGCAGTGGGTTGAAAGCTGCTGTTGTGGGAAATGGCCACAAGGAGGCAGCATTTCTCCATTCCCAAATCTGAGTACTAGGGCAGCAGAGCCTTTCTGGAAGTCGTGTTCCTAGGTTGTAAATTAGAATGGAATGTGCCAGGAGAAACCCCCATAAGTTTAGGTCTCATTACTTCTTGTTTTTGTTATTTTTTTTAATCGGGGTAAGGACTAGAATATTGTTTGTCCTAGGGGTACACAATCTGGTTCATTTGTACATTATATATGTCTACTCTACAGATCCTCTTCCCATGTAAAATATTACAGAGTGTTCTGTAGACCTCCCTTGCTATATGGTCGGTCGTTTTGAAATATGTATATAATATGTATTTGGATATGTATAGTAACACTAATCTCATTTATCCATTCCCCCCACCTTTCCTTTTAGATGAGCATAGTTGGTTTTCTAAGTCTGTGAGTGTCTTTCTCTGTGGAAATATGTTCATTTGTGTCAGTGATTAGATAACGCCTCTAAGGGATATCATAGGATATAGGTCTTTTGCTTTCCGACTTACCTCATGTTTTGTGATTATCTCCAGGCTCATCTCTGGTGCCTCAAAGAGCAGTGTTTCATTGTTTTCCATGGCTAATATTCCATTGTGTACATGGACTCCTTCTTCTTTATCCATTCACCTGTTGATGGACATTTTGGTTGCTTCCCATCTTGGCTATTTTGAATAAGGCTGCAGTGCAGCTTTTGCAGCCTGTGTCTTTTCGATCCTGGTCTTCTCAGGTGAGAGGCCCAGTGGTGTGCCTGCTGGATTGAATGGTACCTCAGTTTTCACTTTTCAACGCAGTTCCTTTCGGTAGTCATTATTGGCTGTTAACCACTTTCCTTCCCACCAGCACCTAGAGGTTACACAGTTCTCTACAACCCCGTCAGCATTTATTGTTGGTAGACTTTTTGCTGACGGTCAGTCGACAGGTGTGAGTTGGAACCTTTTGGTTGATTAGATTGCATGAGTCTAATCATTCCTGAGGTTGAGCTTTTACCCATTTTCCTGTTTTTTTGTTTAAAGAGAGTGAGGAATACTTACCTCTGCATACTATCTTCTTGAAACATTTGCCTGTTTTGAATTTCTTTTGTCCATTCCCTACCTGAGCACAATTTTTAACGGCAGGTGTCCTTTACACCCCTGAGCCCTTGTGAATTTTAAGTGACCAGTAGCTGTGGGTTTAAAGCTGCTCTTGCGGGACACGGCCACAAGGGGGCAACATTTCTCCTTTACCAAATCTGGTCACTAGGGCAACAGAGCCTTAATGGAAGTCGTGTTCTAGGTTGTAAAGTACAATGGAATGTGCCGGGAAAAAGCCCTTTAAGTGTATATGTCATTCCTTCTTGTTTGTATTTTTAACAAAATTTTTATTCTTTATCACAGCAAATTCGATTACAATGGTTTGTTTGGTCTAGGTGTGCAAGATGTGGTTCCTTCACACATATACATATATCTATGCTTCTTTGGAATCTTTTCCCGTGTAGGTTATGACACAATGTTGAGTAGTCTTCTCTTGGTATTCTGTAGGTCTTTGGTGATTATATATTTCACGTGTGTTTGTATATCTCTGTTCACCTCAATATGGTAATGTACCCAATCCTCACACCTTTCCATTTGGTGAACCATAAGTTTTTGTACTGAATCTGTGATTGCCTTTCTCTGTGGAAGTATCTTCGTTTGTATTCAATTTTTAGGTAACACCTCTATGTGATATGATAGGATATGTGTCTTTCGCTTTCTCACTTACTCCAGGTTGCGTGATTACTTCTAGAGTCATCTATGGTGCTGCAAATGGCATTGCTTCATTTTATCGCTAGCTCATAATCCATCTGTACATGTAGCAGTTCTTCTTTGTCCACCCATCTGTCGGTGGACTTTTTGGTGACTTCCATATCTTGGCTATGGTAATACTGTGCAATGCAGATTTGCCTGCCTCTTTCTTTCCAATTCTGTCTTCTTAGGTTATAGGTCCAGGAATAAGCCTCTGGATCGTACGGTAGCTCAATGTTTACCTTTTAACGGCACCTCCACTCTGCTCTTATGAGTGGCTCTCTCCAGGTTACATCCCACTTAAAGTGGAGGGTTTGCATTTCTTCACAGCACCTTCAGCATTTATTCTTTGTGGTTTTTTACTGATGGTTATTCTGACTGGTGTGAGCTGATACGTCTTTGTGGCTGAATTTGCATGTGTCTCATGATCCATTAAAACTGAGCTTTAAGGCAGGTCCTTTTCATTTTTCAGGCTGTGAGTACAGCTTAGTTCTTCAAAGTGTTTTCTTAAAGTATGTATGTCATAATTTTAAAATTTTTTCGCCATTACCTCCCTGAAGACATTTTGCGGTGACCATTAGCACAGGCTTAAACCTGCGTTTGCAGGTAACGGCCAGAGGGTGGCAGTCTTTCTACGTTCCCCATGCTGGTACTAGGGCAACAGGCCTTCCGGCCAGTGGTGTTCCTCGGTTATAAATTAGAGTGGATTGTGCCTGAAGAAACCCACAAATGCTGATGTCTCCTTACTTATGTTTGTCTTTTAAATTTACCTTATATTTATTATTGGAGCAATATTACATTGTGTACATGGAAGAGTTCTTCTTGGTGCGTTCCTCTGTTGATGGACATTTTCATTGCTTCCAAATGTTGGCTATGGTCAATATGGCTGGAGTGCAGGATTGCCAGCCTGTGACGTTTTGATTCTCATTTTCTCAGGGGATAGGACCAGCAGTGGGTATGACTGATTGACGGGTAGCTCAGTGTTTACCTTTTCAAGGCACTTCCATTGTGTTTTCATTAGTGGCTCTTACCACGTCCCCCTTAGGGCCGAGTGTACGCATTCCTCCACAGTCCCTTCAGCATTTATTTTTTGAAACATTTTTGCTGATGACCATTCTGACTGCTGTGAGCTGATAGGTTTTTGTAATTTGGGTTTGCATGTCTTTAAAAATTCCTAAAATATATCATTTTCCCACACCTTTTTCTTTCCTCTTCTTTAAAGGAAAAGCTGTGAGTACCACATAGCTCTTGAAATTGTCTTCTTGGAAGGTTGCCCTCTTTTGAAATTTTTGCTCCATTTTTGATCCCAGGATTTATTTGGAGGGCAGGTGTCATTTACAGAATGGCAAGTTGGTGAATATTTAGTGACCTTTAGCAGTGGGTTGAAAGCTGCTGTTGTGGGAAATGGCCACAAGGAGGCAGCATTTCTCCATTCCCAAATCTGAGTACTAGGGCAGCAGAGCCTTTCTGGAAGTCGTGTTCCTAGGTTGTAAATTAGAATGGAATGTGCCAGGAGAAACCCCCATAAGTTTAGGTCTCATTACTTCTTGTTTTTGTTAATTTTTTTAATCGGGGTAAGGACTAGAATATTGTTTGTCCTAGGGGTACACAATCTGGTTCATTTGTACATTATATATGTCTACTCTACAGATCCTCTTCCCATGTAAAATATTACAGAGTGTTCTGTAGACCTCCCTTGCTATATGGTCGGTCGTTTTGAAATATGTATATAATATGTATTTGGATATGTATAGTAACACTAATCTCATTTATCCATTCCCCCCACCTTTCCTTTTAGATGAGCATAGTTGGTTTTCTAAGTCTGTGAGTGTCTTTCTCTGTGGAAATATGTTCATTTGTGTCAGTGATTAGATAACGCCTCTAAGGGATATCATAGGATATAGGTCTTTTGCTTTCCGACTTACCTCATGTTTTGTGATTATCTCCAGGCTCATCTCTGGTGCCTCAAAGAGCAGTGTTTCATTGTTTTCCATGGCTAATATTCCATTGTGTACATGGACTCCTTCTTCTTTATCCATTCACCTGTTGATGGACATTTTGGTTGCTTCCCATCTTGGCTATTTTGAATAAGGCTGCAGTGCAGCCTTTGCAGCCTGTGTCTTTTCGATCCTGGTCTTCTCAGGTGAGAGGTCCAGTGGTGTGCCTGTTGCATTGAGTGGTACCTCAATTTTCACTTTTCAATGCAGTTCCTTTTGGTACTCCTTACTGGCTGTTAACCACTTTACATCTCACCAGCACCTAGAGGTTACACAGTTCTCTACAACCCCGTCAGCATTTATTGTTGGTAGACTTTTTGCTGACGGTCAGTCGACAGGTGTGAGTTGAAACCTTTTGGTTGATTAGATTGCATGAGTCTAATCATTCCTGAGGTTGAGCTTTTACCCATTTTCCTGTTTTTTTGTTTAAAGAGAGTGAGGAATACTTACCTCTGCATACTATCTTCTTGAAACATTCGCCTGTTTTGAATTTCTTTTGTCCATTCCCCACCTGAGCACAATTTTTGACGGCAGGTGTCCTTTACAGCCCTGAGCCCTTGTGAATTTTAAGTGACCAGTAGCTGTGGGTTTAAAGCTGCTCTTGCGGGAAACGGCCACAAGGGGGCAGCATTTCTCCTTTACCAAATCTGGTCACTAGGGCAACAGAGCCTTAATGGAAGTCGTGTTCTAGGTTGTAAAGTACAATGGAATGTGCCGGGAAAAAGCCCTTTAAGTGTATGTGTCATTCCTTCTTGTTTGTATTTTTAACAAAATTTTTATTCTTTATCACAGCAAATTCGATTACAATGGTTTGTTTGGTCTAGGTGTGCAAGATGTGGTTCCTTCACACATATACATATATCTATTCTTCTTTGGAATCTTTTCCCGTGTAGGTTATGACACAATGTTGAGTAGTCTTCTCTTGGTATTCTGTAGGTCTTTGGTGATTATATATTTCACGTGTGTTTGTATATCTCTGTTCACCTCAATATGGTAATGTACCCAATCCTCACACCTTTCCATTTGGTGAACCTTAAGTTTTTGTACTGAATCTGTGATTGCCTTTCTCTGTGGAAGTATCTTCGTTTGTATCAATTTTTAGGTAACACCTCTATGTGGTATGATAGGATATGTGTCTTTCGCTTTCTCACTTACTCCAAGTTGCGTGATTACTTCTAGAGTCATCTATGGTGCTGCAAATGGCATTGTTTCATTTTATCGCTAGCTCATAATCCATCTGTACATGTAGCAGTTCTTCTTTGTCCACCCATCTGTCGGTGGACTTTTTGGTGAATTCCATATCTTGGCTATGGTAATACTGTGCAATGCAGATTTGCCTGCCTCTTTCTTTCCAATTCTGTCTTCTTAGGTTATAGGTCCAGGAATAAGCCTCTGGATCGTACGGTAGCTCAATGTTTACCTTTTAACGGCACCTCCACTCTGCTCTCATGAGTGGCTCTCTCCAGGTTACATCCCACTTAAAGTGGAGGGTTTGCATTTCTCCACAGCACCTTCAGCATTTATTCTTTGTGGTTTTTTACTGATGGTTATTCTGACTGGTGTGAGCTGATACGTCTTTGTGGCTGAATTTGCATGTGTCTCATGATCCATTAAAACTGAGCTTTAAGGCAGGTCCTTTTCATTTTTCAGGCTGTGAGTACAGCTTAGTTCTTCAAAGTGTTTTCTTAAAGTATGTATGTCATAATTTTAAAATTTTTTCGCCATTACCTCCCTGAAGACATTTTGCGGTGACCATTAGCACAGGCTTAAACCTGCGTTTGCAGGTAACGGCCAGAGGGTGGCAGTCTTTCTACGTTCCCCATGCTGGTACTAGGGCAACAGGCCTTCCGGCCAGTGGTGTTCCTCGGTTATAAATTAGAGTGGATTGTGCCTGAAGAAACCCACAAATGCTGATGTCTCCTTACTTATGTTTGTCTTTTAAATTTACCTTATATTTATTATTGGAGCAATATTACATTGTGTACATGGAAGAGTTCTTCTTGGTGCGTTCCTCTGTTGATGGACATTTTCATTGCTTCCAAATGTTGGCTATGGTCAATATGGCTGGAGTGCAGGATTGCCAGCCTGTGACGTTTTGGTTCTCATTTTCTCAGGGGATAGGCCCAGCAGTGGGTATGACTGATTGACGGGTAGCTCAGTGTTTACCTTTTCAAGGCACTTCCATTGTGTTTTCATTAGTGGCTCTTACCACGTCCCCCTTAGGGCCGAGTGTACGCATTCCTCCACAGTCCCTTCAGCATTTATTTTTTGAAACATTTTTGCTGATGGCCATTCTGACTGCTGTGAGCTGATAGGTTTTTGTAATTTGGGTTTGCATGTCTTTAAAAATTCCTAAAATATATCATTTTCCCACACCTTTTTCTTTCCTCTTCTTTAAAGGAAAAGCTGTGAGTACCACATAGCTCTTGAAATTGTCTTCTTGGAAGGTTGCCCTCTTTTGAAATTTTTGCTCCATTTTTGATCCCAGGATTTATTTGGAGGGCAGGTGTCATTTACAGAATGGCAAGTTGGTGAATATTTAGTGACCTTTAGCAGTGGGTTGAAAGCTGCTGTTGTGGGAAATGGACACAAGGAGGCAGCATTTCTCCATTCCCAAATCTGAGTACTAGGGCAGCAGAGCCTTTCTGGAAGTCGTGTTCCTAGGTTGTAAATTAGAATGGAATGTGCCAGGAGAAACCCCCATAAGTTTAGGTCTCATTACTTCTTGTTTTTGTTAATTTTTTTAATCGGGGTAAGGACTAGAATATTGTTTGTCCTAGGGGTACACAATCTGGTTCATTTGTACATTATATATGTCTACTCTACAGATCCTCTTCCCATGTAAAATATTACAGAGTGTTCTGTAGACCTCCCTTGCTATATGGTCGGTCGTTTTGAAATATGTATATAATATGTATTTGGATATGTATAGTAACACTAATCTCATTTATCCATTCCCCCCACCTTTCCTTTTAGATGAGCATAGTTGGTTTTCTAAGTCTGTGAGTGTCTTTCTCTGTGGAAATATGTTCATTTGTGTCAGTGATTAGATAACGCCTCTAAGGGATATCATAGGATATAGGTCTTTTGCTTTCCGACTTACCTCATGTTTTGTGATTATCTCCAGGCTCATCTCTGGTGCCTCAAAGAGCAGTGTTTCATTGTTTTCCATGGCTAATATTCCACTGTGTACATGGATTCCTTCTTCTTTATCCATTCACCTGTTGATGGACATTTTGGTTGCTTCCCATCTTGGCTATTTTGAATAAGGCTGCAGTGCAGCCTTTGCAGCCTGTGTCTTTTCGATCCTGGTCTTCTCAGGTGAGAGGCCCAGTGGTGTGCCTGTTGCATTGAGTGGTACCTCAATTTTCACTTTTCAACGCAGTTCCTTTTGGTACTCCTTACTGGCTGTTAACCACTTTACATCTCACCAGCACCTAGAGGTTACACAGTTCTCTACAACCCCGTCAGCATTTATTGTTGGTAGACTTTTTGCTGACGGTCAGTCGACAGGTGTGAGTTGAAACCTTTTGGTTGATTAGATTGCATGAGTCTAATCATTCCTGAGGTTGAGCTTTTACCCATTTTCCTGTTTTTTTGTTTAAAGAGAGTGAGGAATACTTACCTCTGCATACTATCTTCTTGAAACATTCGCCTGTTTTGAATTTCTTTTGTCCATTCCCCACCTGAGCACAATTTTTGACGGCAGGTGTCCTTTACAGCCCTGAGCCCTTGTGAATTTTAAGTGACCAGTAGCTGTGGGTTTAAAGCTGCTCTTGCGGGAAACGGCCACAAGGGGGCAGCATTTCTCCTTTACCAAATCTGGTCACTAGGGCAACAGAGCCTTAATGGAAGTCGTGTTCTAGGTTGTAAAGTACAATGGAATGTGCCGGGAAAAAGCCCTTTAAGTGTATGTGTCATTCCTTCTTGTTTGTATTTTTAACAAAATTTTTATTCTTTATCACAGCAAATTCGATTACAATGGTTTGTTTGGTCTAGGTGTGCAAGATGTGGTTCCTTCACACATATACATATATCTATTCTTCTTTGGAATCTTTTCCCGTGTAGGTTATGACACAATGTTGAGTAGTCTTCTCTTGGTATTCTGTAGGTCTTTGGTGATTATATATTTCACGTGTGTTTGTATATCTCTGTTCACCTCAATATGGTAATGTACCCAATCCTCACACCTTTCCATTTGGTGAACCTTAAGTTTTTGTACTGAATCTGTGATTGCCTTTCTCTGTGGAAGTATCTTCGTTTGTATCAATTTTTAGGTAACACCTCTATGTGGTATGATAGGATATGTGTCTTTCGCTTTCTCACTTACTCCAAGTTGCGTGATTACTTCTAGAGTCATCTATGGTGCTGCAAATGGCATTGCTTCATTTTATCGCTAGCTCATAATCCATCTGTACATGTAGCAGTTCTTCTTTGTCCACCCATCTGTCGGTGGACTTTTTGGTGACTTCCATATCTTGGCTATGGTAATACTGTGCAATGCAGATTTGCCTGCCTCTTTCTTTCCAATTCTGTCTTCTTAGGTTATAGGTCCAGGCATAAGCCTCTGGATCGTACGGTAGCTCAATGTTTACCTTTTAACGGCACCTCCACTCTGCTCTCATGAGTGGCTCTCTCCAGGTTACATCCCACTTAAAGTGGAGGGTTTGCATTTCTTCACAGCACCTTCAGCATTTATTCTTTGTGGTTTTTTACTGATGGTTATTCTGACTGGTGTGAGCTGATACGTCTTTGTGGCTGAATTTGCATGTGTCTCATGATCCATTAAAACTGAGCTTTAAGGCAGGTCCTTTTCATTTTTCAGGCTGTGAGTACAGCTTAGTTCTTCAAAGTGTTTTCTTAAAGTATGTATGTCATAATTTTAAAATTTTTTGGCCATTACCTCCCTGAAGACATTTTGCGGTGACCATTAGCACAGGCTTAAACCTGCGTTTGCAGGTAACGGCCAGAGGGTGGCAGTCTTTCTACGTTCCCCATGCTGGTACTAGGGCAACAGGCCTTCCGGCCAGTGGTGTTCCTCGGTAATAAATTAGAGTGGATTGTGCCTGAAGAAACCCACAAATGCTGATGTCTCCTTACTTATGTTTGTCTTTTAAATTTACCTTATATTTATTATTGGAGCAATATTACATTGTGTACATGGAACAGTTATTCTTGGTGCGTTCCTCTGTTGATGGACATTTTCATTGCTTCCAAATGTTGGCTATGGTCAATATGGCTGGAGTGCAGGATTGCCAGCCTGTGACGTTTTGATTCTCATTTTCTCAGGGGATAGGCCCAGCAGTGGGTATGACTGATTGACGGGTAGCTCAGTGTTTACCTTTTCAAGGCACTTCCATTGTGTTTTCATTAGTGGCTCTTACCACGTCCCCCTTAGGGCCGAGTGTACGCATTCCTCCACAGTCCCTTCAGCATTTATTTTTTGAAACATTTTTGCTGATGGCCATTCTGACTGCTGTGAGCTGATAGGTTTTTGTAATTTGGGTTTGCATGTCTTTAAAAATTCCTAAAATATATCATTTTCCCACACCTTTTTCTTTCCTCTTCTTTAAAGGAAAAGCTGTGAGTACCACATAGCTCTTGAAATTGTCTTCTTGGAAGGTTGCCCTCTTTTGAAATTTTTGCTCCATTTTTGATCCCAGGATTTATTTGGAGGGCAGGTGTCATTTACAGAATGGCAAGTTGGTGAATATTTAGTGACCTTTAGCAGTGGGTTGAAAGCTGCTGTTGTGGGAAATGGCCACAAGGAGGCAGCATTTCTCCATTCCCAAATCTGAGTACTAGGGCAGCAGAGCCTTTCTGGAAGTCGTGTTCCTAGGTTGTAAATTAGAATGGAATGTGCCAGGAGAAACCCCCATAAGTTTAGGTCTCATTACTTCTTGTTTTTGTTAATTTTTTTAATCGGGGTAAGGACTAGAATATTGTTTGTCCTAGGGGTACACAATCTGGTTCATTTGTACATTATATATGTCTACTCTACAGATCCTCTTCCCATGTAAAATATTACAGAGTGTTCTGTAGACCTCCCTTGCTATATGGTCGGTCGTTTTGAAATATGTATATAATATGTATTTGGATATGTATAGTAACACTAATCTCATTTATCCATTCCCCCCACCTTTCCTTTTAGATGAGCATAGTTGGTTTTCTAAGTCTGTGAGTGTCTTTCTCTGTGGAAATATGTTCATTTGTGTCAGTGATTAGATAACGCCTCTAAGGGATATCATAGGATATAGGTCTTTTGCTTTCCGACTTACCTCATGTTTTGTGATTATCTCCAGGCTCATCTCTGGTGCCTCAAAGAGCAGTGTTTCATTGTTTTCCATGGCTAATATTCCATTGTGTACATGGACTCCTTCTTCTTTATCCATTCACCTGTTGATGGACATTTTGGTTGCTTCCCATCTTGGCTATTTTGAATAAGGCTGCAGTGCAGCCTTTGCAGCCTGTGTCTTTTCGATCCTGGTCTTCTCAGGTGAGAGGCCCAGTGGTGTGCCTGTTGCATTGAGTGGTACCTCAATTTTCACTTTTCAACGCAGTTCCTTTTGGTACTCCTTACTGGCTGTTAACCACTTTACATCTCACCAGCACCTAGAGGTTACACAGTTCTCTACAACCCCGTCAGCATTTATTGTTGGTAGACTTTTTGCTGACGGTCAGTCGACAGGTGTGAGTTGAAACCTTTTGGTTGATTAGATTGCATGAGTCTAATCATTCCTGAGGTTGAGCTTTTACCCATTTTCCTGTTTTTTTGTTTAAAGAGAGTGAGGAATACTTACCTCTGCATACTATCTTCTTGAAACATTCGCCTGTTTTGAATTTCTTTTGTCCATTCCCCACCTGAGCACAATTTTTGACGGCAGGTGTCCTTTACAGCCCTGAGCCCTTGTGAATTTTAAGTGACCAGTAGCTGTGGGTTTAAAGCTGCTCTTGCGGGAAACGGCCACAAGGGGGCAGCATTTCTCCTTTACCAAATCTGGTCACTAGGGCAACAGAGCCTTAATGGAAGTCGTGTTCTAGGTTGTAAAGTACAATGGAATGTGCCGGGAAAAAGCCCTTTAAGTGTATGTGTCATTCCTTCTTGTTTGTATTTTTAACAAAATTTTTATTCTTTATCACAGCAAATTCGATTACAATGGTTTGTTTGGTCTAGGTGTGCAAGACGTGGTTCCTTCACACATATACATATATCTATTCTTCTTTGGAATCTTTTCCCGTGTAGGTTATGACACAATGTTGAGTAGTCTTCTCTTGGTATTCTGTAGGTCTTTGGTGATTATATATTTCACGTGTGTTTGTATATCTCTGTTCACCTCAATATGGTAATGTACCCAATCCTCACACCTTTCCATTTGGTGAACCTTAAGTTTTTGTACTGAATCTGTGATTGCCTTTCTCTGTGGAAGTATCTTCGTTTGTATCAATTTTTAGGTAACACCTCTATGTGGTATGATAGGATATGTGTCTTTCGTTTTCTCACTTACTCCAAGTTGCGTGATTACTTCTAGAGTCATCTATGGTGCTGCAAATGGCATTGCTTCATTTTATCGCTAGCTCATAATCCATCTGTACATGTAGCAGTTCTTCTTTGTCCACCCATCTGTCGGTGGACTTTTTGGTGACTTCCATATCTTGGCTATGGTAATACTGTGCAATGCAGATTTGCCTGCCTCTTTCTTTCCAATTCTGTCTTCTTAGGTTATAGGTCCAGGAATAAGCCTCTGGATCGTACGGTAGCTCAATGTTTACCTTTTAACGGCACCTCCACTCTGCTCTCATGAGTGGCTCTCTCCAGGTTACATCCCACTTAAAGTGGAGGGTTTGCATTTCTCCACAGCACCTTCAGCATTTATTCTTTGTGGTTTTTTACTGATGGTTATTCTGACTGGTGTGAGCTGATACGTCTTTGTGGCTGAATTTGCATGTGTCTCATGATCCATTAAAACTGAGCTTTAAGGCAGGTCCTTTTCATTTTTCAGGCTGTGAGTACCGCTTAGTTCTTCAAAGTGTTTTCTTAAAGTATGTATGTCATAATTTTAAAATTTTTTGGCCATTACCTCCCTGAAGACATTTTGCGGTGACCATTAGCACAGGCTTAAACCTGCGTTTGCAGGTAACGGCCAGAGGGTGGCAGTCTTTCTACGTTCCCCATGCTGGTACTAGGGCAACAGGACTTCCGGCCAGTTGTGTTCCTCGGTTATAATTAGAGTGGAATGTGCCTGAAGAAACCCACAAATGCTGATGTCTCCTTACTTATGTTTGTCTTTTAAATTTACCTTATATTTATTATTGGAGCAATATTACATTGTGTACATGGAACAGTTCTTCTTGGTGCGTTCCTCTGTTGATGGACATTTTCATTGCTTCCAAATGTTGGCTATGGTCAATATGGCTGGAGTGCAGGGTTGCCAGCCTGTGACGTTTTGATTCTCATTTTCTCAGGGGATAGGCCCAGCAGTGGGTATGACTGATTGACGGGTAGCTCAGTGTTTACCTTTTCAAGGCACTTCCATTGTGTTTTCATTAGTGGCTCTTACCATGTCCCCCTTAGGGCCGAGTGTACGCATTCCTCCACAGTCCCTTCAGCATTTATTTTTTGAAACATTTTTGCTGATGGCCATTCTGACTGCTGTGAGCTGATAGGGTTTTGTAATTTGGGTTTGCATGTCTTTAAAAATTCCTAAAATATATCATTTTCCCACACCTTTTCTTTCCTCTTTAAAGAAAAAGCTGTGAGTACAACATAGCTCTTGAAATTGTCTTCTTGGAAGGTTGCCCTCTTTTGAAATTTTTGCTCCATTTTTGATCCCAGGATTTATTTGGAGGGCAGGTGTCATTTACAGAATTGCAAGTTGGTGAATATTTAGTGACCTTTAGCAGTGGGTTGAAAGCTGCTGTTGTGGGAAATGGCCACAAGGAGGCAGCATTTCTCCATTCCCAAATCTGAGTACTAGGGCAGCAGAGCCTTTCTGGAAGTCGTGTTCCTAGGTTGTAAATTAGAATGGAATGTGCCAGGAGAAACCCCCATAAGTTTAGGTCTCATTACTTCTTGTTTTAGTTAATTTTTTTAATCGGGGTAAGGACTAGAATATTGTTTGTCCTAGGGGTACACAATCTGGTTCAATTGTACATTATATATGTCTACTCTACAGATCCTCTTCCCATGTAAAATATTACAGAGTGTTCTGTAGACCTCCCTTGCTATATGGTCGGTCGTTTTGAAATATGTATATAATATGTATTTGGATATGTATAGTAACACTAATCTCATTTATCCATTCCCCCCACCTTTCCTTTTAGATGAGCATAGTTGGTTTTCTAAGTCTGTGAGTGTCTTTCTCTGTGGAAATATGTTCATTTGTGTCAGTGATTAGATAACGCCTCTAAGGGATATCATAGGATATAGGTCTTTTGCTTTCCGACTTACCTCATGTTTTGTGATTATCTCCAGGCTCATCTCTGGTGCCTCAAAGAGCAGTGTTTCATTGTTTTCCATGGCTAATATTCCATTGTGTACATGGACTCCTTCTTCTTTATCCATTCACCTGTTGATGGACATTTTGGTTGCTTCCCATCTTGGCTATTTTGAATAAGGCTGCAGTGCAGCCTTTGCAGCCTGTGTCTTTTCGATCCTGGTCTTCTCAGGTGAGAGGCCCAGTGGTGTGCCTGTTGCATTGAGTGGTACCTCAATTTTCACTTTTCAACGCAGTTCCTTTTGGTACTCCTTACTGGCTGTTAACCACTTTACATCTCACCAGCACCTAGAGGTTACACAGTTCTCTACAACCCCGTCAGCATTTATTGTTGGTAGACTTTTTGCTGACGGTCAGTCGACAGGTGTGAGTTGAAACCTTTTGGTTGATTAGATTGCATGAGTCTAATCATTCCTGAGGTTGAGCTTTTACCCATTTTCCTGTTTTTTTGTTTAAAGAGAGTGAGGAATACTTACCTCTGCATACTATCTTCTTGAAACATTCGCCTGTTTTGAATTTCTTTTGTCCATTCCCCACCTGAGCACAATTTTTGACGGCAGGTGTCCTTTACAGCCCTGAGCCCTTGTGAATTTTAAGTGACCAGTAGCTGTGGGTTTAAAGCTGCTCTTGCGGGAAACGGCCACAAGGGGGCAGCATTTCTCCTTTACCAAATCTGGTCACTAGGGCAACAGAGCCTTAATGGAAGTCGTGTTCTAGGTTGTAAAGTACAATGGAATGTGCCGGGAAAAAGCCCTTTAAGTGTATGTGTCATTCCTTCTTGTTTGTATTTTTAACAAAATTTTTATTCTTTATCACAGCAAATTCGATTACAATGGTTTGTTTGGTCTAGGTGTGCAAGATGTGGTTCCTTCACACATATACATATATCTATTCTTCTTTGGAATCTTTTCCCGTGTAGGTTATGACACAATGTTGAGTAGTCTTCTCTTGGTATTCTGTAGGTCTTTGGTGATTATATATTTCACGTGTGTTTGTATATCTCTGTTCACCTCAATATGGTAATGTACCCAATCCTCACACCTTTCCATTTGGTGAACCTTAAGTTTTTGTACTGAATCTGTGATTGCCTTTCTCTGTGGAAGTATCTTCGTTTGTATCAATTTTTAGGTAACACCTCTATGTGGTATGATAGGATATGTGTCTTTCGCTTTCTCACTTACTCCAAGTTGCGTGATTACTTCTAGAGTCATCTATGGAGCTGCAAATGGCATTGTTTCATTTTATCGCTAGCTCATAATCCATCTGTACATGTAGCAGATCTTCTTTGTCCACCTATCTGTCGGTGGACTTTTTGGTGACTTCCATATCTTGGCTATGGTAATACTGTGCAATGCAGATTTGCCTGCCTCTTTCTTTCCAATTCTGTCTTCTTAGGTTATAGGTCCAGGAATAAGCCTCTGGATCGTACGGTAGCTCAATGTTTACCTTTTAACGGCACCTCCACTCTGCTCTCATGAGTGGCTCTCTCCAGGTTACATCCCACTTAAAGTGGAGGGTTTGCATTTCTCCACAGCACCTTCAGCATTTATTCTTTGTGGTTTTTTACTGATGGTTATTCTGACTGGTGTGAGCTGATACGTCTTTGTGGCTGAATTTGCATGTGTCTCATGATCCATTAAAACTGAGCTTTAAGGCAGGTCCTTTTCATTTTTCAGGCTGTGAGTACAGCTTAGTTCTTCAAAGTGTTTTCTTAAAGTATGTATGTCATAATTTTAAAATTTTTTCGCCATTACCTCCCTGAAGACATTTTGCGGTGACCATTAGCACAGGCTTAAACCTGCGTTTGCAGGTAACGGCCAGAGGGTGGCAGTCTTTCTACGTTCCCCATGCTGGTACTAGGGCAACAGGCCTTCCGGCCAGTGGTGTTCCTCGGTTATAAATTAGAGTGGATTGTGCCTGAAGAAACCCACAAATGCTGATGTCTCCTTACTTATGTTTGTCTTTTAAATTTACCTTATATTTATTATTGGAGCAATATTACATTGTGTACATGGAAGAGTTCTTCTTGGTGCGTTCCTCTGTTGATGGACATTTTCATTGCTTCCAAATGTTGGCTATGGTCAATATGGCTGGAGTGCAGGATTGCCAGCCTGTGACGTTTTGATTCTCATTTTCTCAGGGGATAGGCCCAGCAGTGGGTATGACTGATTGACGGGTAGCTCAATGTTACCTTTTCAAGGCACTTCCATTGTGTTTTCATTAGTGGCTCTTACCACGTCCCCCTTAGGGCCGAGTGTACGCATTCCTCCACAGTCCCTTCTGCATTTATTTTTTGAAACATTTTTGCTGATGGCCATTCTGACTGCTGTGAGCTGATAGGTTTTTGAAATTTGGGTTTGCATGTCTTTAAAAATTCCTAAAATATATCATTTTCCCACACCTTTTTCTTTCCTCTTCTTTAAAGGAAAAGCTGTGAGTACCACATAGCTCTTGAAATTGTCTTCTTGGAAGGTTGCCCTCTTTTGAAATTTTTGCTCCATTTTTGATCCCAGGATTTATTTGGAGGGCAGGTGTCATTTACAGAATGGCAAGTTGGTGAATATTTAGTGACCTTTAGCAGTGGGTTGAAAGCTGCTGTTGTGGGAAATGGCCACAAGGAGGCAGCATTTCTCCATTCCCAAATCTGAGTACTAGGGCAGCAGAGCCTTTCTGGAAGTCGTGTTCCTAGGTTGTAAATTAGAATGGAATGTGCCAGGAGAAACCCCCATAAGTTTAGGTCTCATTACTTCTTGTTTTTGTTATTTTTTTTAATCGGGGTAAGGACTAGAATATTGTTTGTCCTAGGGGTACACAATCTGGTTCATTTGTACATTATATATGTCTACTCTACAGATCCTCTTCCCATGTAAAATATTACAGAGTGTTCTGTAGACCTCCCTTGCTATATGGTCGGTCGTTTTGAAATATGTATATAATATGTATTTGGATATGTATAGTAACACTAATCTCATTTATCCATTCCCCCCACCTTTCCTTTTAGATGAGCATAGTTGGTTTTCTAAGTCTGTGAGTGTCTTTCTCTGTGGAAATATGTTCATTTGTGTCAGTGATTAGATAACGCCTCTAAGGGATATCATAGGATATAGGTCTTTTGCTTTCCGACTTACCTCATGTTTTGTGATTATCTCCAGGCTCATCTCTGGTGCCTCAAAGAGCAGTGTTTCATTGTTTTCCATGGCTAATATTCCATTGTGTACATGGACTCCTTCTTCTTTATCCATTCACCTGTTGATGGACATTTTGGTTGCTTCCCATCTTGGCTATTTTGAATAAGGCTGCAGTGCAGTTTTGCAGCCTGTGTCTTTTCGATCCTGGTCTTCTCAGGTGAGAGGCCCAGTGGTGTGCCTGCTGGATTGAATGGTACCTCAGTTTTCACTTTTCAACGCAGTTCCTTTCGGTAGTCATTATTGGCTGTTAACCACTTTCCTTCCCACCAGCACCTAGAGGTTACACAGTTCTCTACAACCCCGTCAGCATTTATTGTTGGTAGACTTTTTGCTGACGGTCAGTCGACAGGTGTGAGTTGGAACCTTTTGGTTGATTAGATTGCATGAGTCTAATCATTCCTGAGGTTGAGCTTTTACCCATTTTCCTGTTTTTTTGTTTAAAGAGAGTGAGGAATACTTACCTCTGCATACTATCTTCTTGAAACATTTGCCTGTTTTGAATTTCTTTTGTCCATTCCCTACCTGAGCACAATTTTTAACGGCAGGTGTCCTTTACACCCCTGAGCCCTTGTGAATTTTAAGTGACCAGTAGCTGTGGGTTTAAAGCTGCTCTTGCGGGAAACGGCCACAAGGGGGCAACATTTCTCCTTTACCAAATCTGGTCACTAGGGCAACAGAGCCTTAATGGAAGTCGTGTTCTAGGTTGTAAAGTACAATGGAATGTGCCGGGAAAAAGCCCTTTAAGTGTATGTGTCATTCCTTCTTGTTTGTATTTTTAACAAAATTTTTATTCTTTATCACAGCAAATTCGATTACAATGGTTTGTTTGGTCTAGGTGTGCAAGATGTGGTTCCTTCACACATATACATATATCTATGCTTCTTTGGAATCTTTTCCCGTGTAGGTTATGACACAATGTTGAGTAGTCTTCTCTTGGTATTCTGTAGGTCTTTGGTGATTATATATTTCACGTGTGTTTGTATATCTCTGTTCACCTCAATATGGTAATGTACCCAATCCTCACACCTTTCCATTTGGTGAACCATAAGTTTTTGTACTGAATCTGTGATTGCCTTTCTCTGTGGAAGTATCTTCGTTTGTATTCAATTTTTAGGTAACACCTCTATGTGATATGATAGGATATGTGTCTTTCGCTTTCTCACTTACTCCAGGTTGCGTGATTACTTCTAGAGTCATCTATGGTGCTGCAAATGGCATTGCTTCATTTTATCGCTAGCTCATAATCCATCTGTACATGTAGCAGTTCTTCTTTGTCCACCCATCTGTCGGTGGACTTTTTGGTGACTTCCATATCTTGGCTATGGTAATACTGTGCAATGCAGATTTGCCTGCCTCTTTCTTTCCAATTCTGTCTTCTTAGGTTATAGGTCCAGGAATAAGCCTCTGGATCGTACGGTAGCTCAATGTTTACCTTTTAACGGCACCTCCACTCTGCTCTTATGAGTGGCTCTCTCCAGGTTACATCCCACTTAAAGTGGAGGGTTTGCATTTCTTCACAGCACCTTCAGCATTTATTCTTTGTGGTTTTTTACTGATGGTTATTCTGACTGGTGTGAGCTGATACGTCTTTGTGGCTGAATTTGCATGTGTCTCATGATCCATTAAAACTGAGCTTTAAGGCAGGTCCTTTTCATTTTTCAGGCTGTGAGTACAGCTTAGTTCTTCAAAGTGTTTTCTTAAAGTATGTATGTCATAATTTTAAAATTTTTTCGCCATTACCTCCCTGAAGACATTTTGCGGTGACCATTAGCACAGGCTTAAACCTGCGTTTGCAGGTAACGGCCAGAGGGTGGCAGTCTTTCTACGTTCCCCATGCTGGTACTAGGGCAACAGGCCTTCCGGCCAGTGGTGTTCCTCGGTTATAAATTAGAGTGGATTGTGCCTGAAGAAACCCACAAATGCTGATGTCTCCTTACTTATGTTTGTCTTTTAAATTTACCTTATATTTATTATTGGAGCAATATTACATTGTGTACATGGAAGAGTTCTTCTTGGTGCGTTCCTCTGTTGATGGACATTTTCATTGCTTCCAAATGTTGGCTATGGTCAATATGGCTGGAGTGCAGGATTGCCAGCCTGTGACGTTTTGATTCTCATTTTCTCAGGGGATAGGACCAGCAGTGGGTATGACTGATTGACGGGTAGCTCAGTGTTTACCTTTTCAAGGCACTTCCATTGTGTTTTCATTAGTGGCTCTTACCACGTCCCCCTTAGGGCCGAGTGTACGCATTCCTCCACAGTCCCTTCAGCATTTATTTTTTGAAACATTTTTGCTGATGACCATTCTGACTGCTGTGAGCTGATAGGTTTTTGTAATTTGGGTTTGCATGTCTTTAAAAATTCCTAAAATATATCATTTTCCCACACCTTTTTCTTTCCTCTTCTTTAAAGGAAAAGCTGTGAGTACCACATAGCTCTTGAAATTGTCTTCTTGGAAGGTTGCCCTCTTTTGAAATTTTTGCTCCATTTTTGATCCCAGGATTTATTTGGAGGGCAGGTGTCATTTACAGAATGGCAAGTTGGTGAATATTTAGTGACCTTTAGCAGTGGGTTGAAAGCTGCTGTTGTGGGAAATGGCCACAAGGAGGCAGCATTTCTCCATTCCCAAATCTGAGTACTAGGGCAGCAGAGCCTTTCTGGAAGTCGTGTTCCTAGGTTGTAAATTAGAATGGAATGTGCCAGGAGAAACCCCCATAAGTTTAGGTCTCATTACTTCTTGTTTTTGTTAATTTTTTTAATCGGGGTAAGGACTAGAATATTGTTTGTCCTAGGGGTACACAATCTGGTTCATTTGTACATTATATATGTCTACTCTACAGATCCTCTTCCGATGTAAAATATTACAGAGTGTTCTGTAGACCTCCCTTGCTATATGGTCGGTCGTTTTGAAATATGTATATAATATGTATTTGGATATGTATAGTAACACTAATCTCATTTATCCATTCCCCCCACCTTTCCTTTTAGATGAGCATAGTTGGTTTTCTAAGTCTGTGAGTGTCTTTCTCTGTGGAAATATGTTCATTTGTGTCAGTGATTAGATAACGCCTCTAAGGGATATCATAGGATATAGGTCTTTTGCTTTCCGACTTACCTCATGTTTTGTGATTATCTCCAGGCTCATCTCTGGTGCCTCAAAGAGCAGTGTTTCATTGTTTTCCATGGCTAATATTCCATTGTGTACATGGACTCCTTCTTCTTTATCCATTCACCTGTTGATGGACATTTTGGTTGCTTCCCATCTTGGCTATTTTGAATAAGGCTGCAGTGCAGCCTTTGCAGCCTGTGTCTTTTCGATCCTGGTCTTCTCAGGTGAGAGGCCCAGTGGTGTGCCTGTTGCATTGAGTGGTACCTCAATTTTCACTTTTCAACGCAGTTCCTTTTGGTACTCCTTACTGGCTGTTAACCACTTTACATCTCACCAGCACCTAGAGGTTACACAGTTCTCTACAACCCCGTCAGCATTTATTGTTGGTAGACTTTTTGCTGACGGTCAGTCGACAGGTGTGAGTTGAAACCTTTTGGTTGATTAGATTGCATGAGTCTAATCATTCCTGAGGTTGAGCTTTTACCCATTTTCCTGTTTTTTTGTTTAAAGAGAGTGAGGAATACTTACCTCTGCATACTATCTTCTTGAAACATTCGCCTGTTTTGAATTTCTTTTGTCCATTCCCCACCTGAGCACAATTTTTGACGGCAGGTGTCCTTTACAGCCCTGAGCCCTTGTGAATTTTAAGTGACCAGTAGCTGTGGGTTTAAAGCTGCTCTTGCGGGAAACGGCCACAAGGGGGCAGCATTTCTCCTTTACCAAATCTGGTCACTAGGGCAACAGAGCCTTAATGGAAGTCGTGTTCTAGGTTGTAAAGTACAATGGAATGTGCCGGGAAAAAGCCCTTTAAGTGTATGTGTCATTCCTTCTTGTTTGTATTTTTAACAAAATTTTTATTCTTTATCACAGCAAATTCGATTACAATGGTTTGTTTGGTCTAGGTGTGCAAGATGTGGTTCCTTCACACATATACATATATCTATTCTTCTTTGGAATCTTTTCCCGTGTAGGTTATGACACAATGTTGAGTAGTCTTCTCTTGGTATTCTGTAGGTCTTTGGTGATTATATATTTCACGTGTGTTTGTATATCTCTGTTCACCTCAATATGGTAATGTACCCAATCCTCACACCTTTCCATTTGGTGAACCTTAAGTTTTTGTACTGAATCTGTGATTGCCTTTCTCTGTGGAAGTATCTTCGTTTGTATCAATTTTTAGGTAACACCTCTATGTGGTATGATAGGATATGTGTCTTTCGCTTTCTCACTTACTCCAAGTTGCGTGATTACTTCTAGAGTCATCTATGGTGCTGCAAATGGCATTGTTTCATTTTATCGCTAGCTCATAATCCATCTGTACATGTAGCAGTTCTTCTTTGTCCACCCATCTGTCGGTGGACTTTTTGGTGACTTCCATATCTTGGCTATGGTAATACTGTGCAATGCAGATTTGCCTGCCTCTTTCTTTCCAATTCTGTCTTCTTAGGTTATAGGTCCAGGAATAAGCCTCTGGATCGTACGGTAGCTCAATGTTTACCTTTTAACGGCACCTCCACTCTGCTCTCATGAGTGGCTCTCTCCAGGTTACATCCCACTTAAAGTGGAGGGTTTGCATTTCTCCACAGCACCTTCAGCATTTATTCTTTGTGGTTTTTTACTGATGGTTATTCTGACTGGTGTGAGCTGATACGTCTTTGTGGCTGAATTTGCATGTGTCTCATGATCCATTAAAACTGAGCTTTAAGGCAGGTCCTTTTCATTTTTCAGGCTGTGAGTACAGCTTAGTTCTTCAAAGTGTTTTCTTAAAGTATGTATGTCATAATTTTAAAATTTTTTCGCCATTACCTCCCTGAAGACATTTTGCGGTGACCATTAGCACAGGCTTAAACCTGCGTTTGCAGGTAACGGCCAGAGGGTGGCAGTCTTTCTACGTTCCCCATGCTGGTACTAGGGCAACAGGCCTTCCGGCCAGTGGTGTTCCTCGGTTATAAATTAGAGTGGATTGTGCCTGAAGAAACCCACAAATGCTGATGTCTCCTTACTTATGTTTGTCTTTTAAATTTACCTTATATTTATTATTGGAGCAATATTACATTGTGTACATGGAAGAGTTCTTCTTGGTGCGTTCCTCTGTTGATGGACATTTTCATTGCTTCCAAATGTTGGCTATGGTCAATATGGCTGGAGTGCAGGATTGCCAGCCTGTGACGTTTTGATTCTCATTTTCTCAGGGGATAGGCCCAGCAGTGGGTATGACTGATTGACGGGTAGCTCAGTGTTTACCTTTTCAAGGCACTTCCATTGTGTTTTCATTAGTGGCTCTTACCACGTCCCCCTTAGGGCCGAGTGTACGCATTCCTCCACAGTCCCTTCAGCATTTATTTTTTGAAACATTTTTGCTGATGGCCATTCTGACTGCTGTGAGCTGATAGGTTTTTGTAATTTGGGTTTGCATGTCTTTAAAAATTCCTAAAATATATCATTTTCCCACACCTTTTTCTTTCCTCTTCTTTAAAGGAAAAGCTGTGAGTACCACATAGCTCTTGAAATTGTCTTCTTGGAAGGTTGCCCTCTTTTGAAATTTTTGCTCCATTTTTGATCCCAGGATTTATTTGGAGGGCAGGTGTCATTTACAGAATGGCAAGTTGGTGAATATTTAGTGACCTTTAGCAGTGGGTTGAAAGCTGCTGTTGTGGGAAATGGCCACAAGGAGGCAGCATTTCTCCATTCCCAAATCTGAGTACTAGGGCAGCAGAGACTTTCTGGAAGTCGTGTTCCTAGGTTGTAAATTAGAATGGAATGTGCCAGGAGAAACCCCCATAAGTTTAGGTCTCATTACTTCTTGTTTTTGTTAATTTTTTTAATCGGGGTAAGGACTAGAATATTGTTTGTCCTAGGGGTACACAATCTGGTTCATTTGTACATTATATATGTCTACTCTACAGATCCTCTTCCCATGTAAAATATTACAGAGTGTTCTGTAGACCTCCCTTGCTATATGGTCGGTCGTTTTGAAATATGTATATAATATGTATTTGGATATGTATAGTAACACTAATCTCATTTATCCATTCCCCCCACCTTTCCTTTTAGATGAGCATAGTTGGTTTTCTAAGTCTGTGAGTGTCTTTCTCTGTGGAAATATGTTCATTTGTGTCAGTGATTAGATAACGCCTCTAAGGGATATCATAGGATATAGGTCTTTTGCTTTCCGACTTACCTCATGTTTTGTGATTATCTCCAGGCTCATCTCTGGTGCCTCAAAGAGCAGTGTTTCATTGTTTTCCATGGCTAATATTCCACTGTGTACATGGATTCCTTCTTCTTTATCCATTCACCTGTTGATGGACATTTTGGTTGCTTCCCATCTTGGCTATTTTGAATAAGGCTGCAGTGCAGCCTTTGCAGCCTGTGTCTTTTCGATCCTGGTCTTCTCAGGTGAGAGGCCCAGTGGTGTGCCTGTTGCATTGAGTGGTACCTCAATTTTCACTTTTCAACGCAGTTCCTTTTGGTACTCCTTACTGGCTGTTAACCACTTTACATCTCACCAGCACCTAGAGGTTACACAGTTCTCTACAACCCCGTCAGCATTTATTGTTGGTAGACTTTTTGCTGACGGTCAGTCGACAGGTGTGAGTTGAAACCTTTTGGTTGATTAGATTGCATGAGTCTAATCATTCCTGAGGTTGAGCTTTTACCCATTTTCCTGTTTTTTTGTTTAAAGAGAGTGAGGAATACTTACCTCTGCATACTATCTTCTTGAAACATTCGCCTGTTTTGAATTTCTTTTGTCCATTCCCCACCTGAGCACAATTTTTGACGGCAGGTGTCCTTTACAGCCCTGAGCCCTTGTGAATTTTAAGTGACCAGTAGCTGTGGGTTTAAAGCTGCTCTTGCGGGAAACGGCCACAAGGGGGCAGCATTTCTCCTTTACCAAATCTGGTCACTAGGGCAACAGAGCCTTAATGGAAGTCGTGTTCTAGGTTGTAAAGTACAATGGAATGTGCCGGGAAAAAGCCCTTTAAGTGTATGTGTCATTCCTTCTTGTTTGTATTTTTAACAAAATTTTTATTCTTTATCACAGCAAATTCGATTACAATGGTTTGTTTGGTCTAGGTGTGCAAGATGTGGTTCCTTCACACATATACATATATCTATTCTTCTTTGGAATCTTTTCCCGTGTAGGTTATGACACAATGTTGAGTAGTCTTCTCTTGGTATTCTGTAGGTCTTTGGTGATTATATATTTCACGTGTGTTTGTATATCTCTGTTCACCTCAATATGGTAATGTACCCAATCCTCACACCTTTCCATTTGGTGAACCTTAAGTTTTTGTACTGAATCTGTGATTGCCTTTCTCTGTGGAAGTATCTTCGTTTGTATCAATTTTTAGGTAACACCTCTATGTGGTATGATAGGATATGTGTCTTTCGCTTTCTCACTTACTCCAAGTTGCGTGATTACTTCTAGAGTCATCTATGGTGCTGCAAATGGCATTGCTTCATTTTATCGCTAGCTCATAATCCATCTGTACATGTAGCAGTTCTTCTTTGTCCACCCATCTGTCGGTGGACTTTTTGGTGACTTCCATATCTTGGCTATGGTAATACTGTGCAATGCAGATTTGCCTGCCTCTTTCTTTCCAATTCTGTCTTCTTAGGTTATAGGTCCAGGCATAAGCCTCTGGATCGTACGGTAGCTCAATGTTTACCTTTTAACGGCACCTCCACTCTGCTCTCATGAGTGGCTCTCTCCAGGTTACATCCCACTTAAAGTGGAGGGTTTGCATTTCTTCACAGCACCTTCAGCATTTATTCTTTGTGGTTTTTTACTGATGGTTATTCTGACTGGTGTGAGCTGATACGTCTTTGTGGCTGAATTTGCATGTGTCTCATGATCCATTAAAACTGAGCTTTAAGGCAGGTCCTTTTCATTTTTCAGGCTGTGAGTACAGCTTAGTTCTTCAAAGTGTTTTCTTAAAGTATGTATGTCATAATTTTAAAATTTTTTGGCCATTACCTCCCTGAAGACATTTTGCGGTGACCATTAGCACAGGCTTAAACCTGCGTTTGCAGGTAACGGCCAGAGGGTGGCAGTCTTTCTACGTTCCCCATGCTGGTACTAGGGCAACAGGCCTTCCGGCCAGTGGTGTTCCTCGGTAATAAATTAGAGTGGATTGTGCCTGAAGAAACCCACAAATGCTGATGTCTCCTTACTTATGTTTGTCTTTTAAATTTACCTTATATTTATTATTGGAGCAATATTACATTGTGTACATGGAACAGTTATTCTTGGTGCGTTCCTCTGTTGATGGACATTTTCATTGCTTCCAAATGTTGGCTATGGTCAATATGGCTGGAGTGCAGGATTGCCAGCCTGTGACGTTTTGATTCTCATTTTCTCAGGGGATAGGCCCAGCAGTGGGTATGACTGATTGACGGGTAGCTCAGTGTTTACCTTTTCAAGGCACTTCCATTGTGTTTTCATTAGTGGCTCTTACCACGTCCCCCTTAGGGCCGAGTGTACGCATTCCTCCACAGTCCCTTCAGCATTTATTTTTTGAAACATTTTTGCTGATGGCCATTCTGACTGCTGTGAGCTGATAGGTTTTTGTAATTTGGGTTTGCATGTCTTTAAAAATTCCTAAAATATATCATTTTCCCACACCTTTTTCTTTCCTCTTCTTTAAAGGAAAAGCTGTGAGTACCACATAGCTCTTGAAATTGTCTTCTTGGAAGGTTGCCCTCTTTTGAAATTTTTGCTCCATTTTTGATCCCAGGATTTATTTGGAGGGCAGGTGTCATTTACAGAATGGCAAGTTGGTGAATATTTAGTGACCTTTAGCAGTGGGTTGAAAGCTGCTGTTGTGGGAAATGGCCACAAGGAGGCAGCATTTCTCCATTCCCAAATCTGAGTACTAGGGCAGCAGAGCCTTTCTGGAAGTCGTGTTCCTAGGTTGTAAATTAGAATGGAATGTGCCAGGAGAAACCCCCATAAGTTTAGGTCTCATTACTTCTTGTTTTTGTTAATTTTTTTAATCGGGGTAAGGACTAGAATATTGTTTGTCCTAGGGGTACACAATCTGGTTCATTTGTACATTATATATGTCTACTCTACAGATCCTCTTCCCATGTAAAATATTACAGAGTGTTCTGTAGACCTCCCTTGCTATATGGTCGGTCGTTTTGAAATATGTATATAATATGTATTTGGATATGTATAGTAACACTAATCTCATTTATCCATTCCCCCCACCTTTCCTTTTAGATGAGCATAGTTGGTTTTCTAAGTCTGTGAGTGTCTTTCTCTGTGGAAATATGTTCATTTGTGTCAGTGATTAGATAACGCCTCTAAGGGATATCATAGGATATAGGTCTTTTGCTTTCCGACTTACCTCATGTTTTGTGATTATCTCCAGGCTCATCTCTGGTGCCTCAAAGAGCAGTGTTTCATTGTTTTCCATGGCTAATATTCCACTGTGTACATGGACTCCTTCTTCTTTATCCATTCACCTGTTGATGGACATTTTGGTTGCTTCCCATCTTGGCTATTTTGAATAAGGCTGCAGTGCAGCCTTTGCAGCCTGTGTCTTTTCGATCCTGGTCTTCTCAGGTGAGAGGCCCAGTGGTGTGCCTGTTGCATTGAGTGGTACCTCAATTTTCACTTTTCAACGCAGTTCCTTTTGGTACTCCTTACTGGCTGTTAACCACTTTACATCTCACCAGCACCTAGAGGTTACACAGTTCTCTACAACCCCGTCAGCATTTATTGTTGGTAGACTTTTTGCTGACGGTCAGTCGACAGGTGTGAGTTGAAACCTTTTGGTTGATTAGATTGCATGAGTCTAATCATTCCTGAGGTTGAGCTTTTACCCATTTTCCTGTTTTTTTGTTTAAAGAGAGTGAGGAATACTTACCTCTGCATACTATCTTCTTGAAACATTCGCCTGTTTTGAATTTCTTTTGTCCATTCCCCACCTGAGCACAATTTTTGACGGCAGGTGTCCTTTACAGCCCTGAGCCCTTGTGAATTTTAAGTGACCAGTAGCTGTGGGTTTAAAGCTGCTCTTGCGGGAAACGGCCACAAGGGGGCAGCATTTCTCCTTTACCAAATCTGGTCACTAGGGCAACAGAGCCTTAATGGAAGTCGTGTTCTAGGTTGTAAAGTACAATGGAATGTGCCGGGAAAAAGCCCTTTAAGTGTATGTGTCATTCCTTCTTGTTTGTATTTTTAACAAAATTTTTATTCTTTATCACAGCAAATTCGATTACAATGGTTTGTTTGGTCTAGGTGTGCAAGATGTGGTTCCTTCACACATATACATATATCTATTCTTCTTTGGAATCTTTTCCCGTGTAGGTTATGACACAATGTTGAGTAGTCTTCTCTTGGTATTCTGTAGGTCTTTGGTGATTATATATTTCACGTGTGTTTGTATATCTCTGTTCACCTCAATATGGTAATGTACCCAATCCTCACACCTTTCCATTTGGTGAACCTTAAGTTTTTGTACTGAATCTGTGATTGCCTTTCTCTGTGGAAGTATCTTCGTTTGTATCAATTTTTAGGTAACACCTCTATGTGGTATGATAGGATATGTGTCTTTCGCTTTCTCACTTACTCCAAGTTGCGTGATTACTTCTAGAGTCATCTATGGTGCTGCAAATGGCATTGTTTCATTTTATCGCTAGCTCATAATCCATCTGTACATGTAGCAGTTCTTCTTTGTCCACCCATCTGTCGGTGGACTTTTTGGTGACTTCCATATCTTGGCTATGGTAATACTGTGCAATGCAGATTTGCCTGCCTCTTTCTTTCCAATTCTGTCTTCTTAGGTTATAGGTCTAGGAATAAGCCTCTGGATCGTACGGTAGCTCAATGTTTACCTTTTAACGGCACCTCCACTCTGCTCTCATGAGTGGCTCTCTCCAGGTTACATCCCACTTAAAGTGGAGGGTTTGCATTTCTCCACAGCACCTTCAGCATTTATTCTTTGTGGTTTTTTACTGATGGTTATTCTGACTGGTGTGAGCTGATACGTCTTTGTGGCTGAATTTGCATGTGTCTCATGATCCATTAAAACTGAGCTTTAAGGCAGGTCCTTTTCATTTTTCAGGCTGTGAGTACCGCTTAGTTCTTCAAAGTGTTTTCTTAAAGTATGTATGTCATAATTTTAAAATTTTTTGGCCATTACCTCCCTGAAGACATTTTGCGGTGACCATTAGCACAGGCTTAAACCTGCGTTTGCAGGTAACGGCCAGAGGGTGGCGGTCTTTCTACGTTCCCCATGCTGGTACTAGGGCAACAGGCCTTCTGGCCAGTGGTGTTCCTCGGTTATAAATTAGAGTGGAATGTGCCTGAAGAAACCCACAAATGCTGATGTCTCCTTACTTATGTTTGTCTTTTAAATTTACCTTATATTTATTATTGGAGCAATATTACATTGTGTACATGGAAGAGTTCTTCTTGGTGCGTTCCTCTGTTGATGGACATTTTCATTGCTTCCAAATGTTGGCTATGGTCAATATGGCTGGAGTGCAGGATTGCCAGCCTGTGACGTTTTGATTCTCATTTTCTCAGGGGATAGGCCCAGCAGTGGGTATGACTGATTGACGGGTAGCTCAGTGTTTACCTTTTCAAGGCACTTCCATTGTGTTTTCATTAGTGGCTCTTACCACGTCCCCCTTAGGGCCGAGTGTACGCATTCCTCCACAGTCCCTTCAGCATTTATTTTTTGAAACATTTTTGCTGATGGCCATTCTGACTGCTGTGAGCTGATAGGTTTTTGTAATTTGGGTTTGCATGTCTTTAAAAGTTCCTAAAATATATCATTTTCCCACACCTTTTTCTTTCCTCTTCTTTAAAGGAAAAGCTGTGAGTACCACATAGCTCTTGAAATTGTCTTCTTGGAAGGTTGCCCTCTTTTGAAATTTTTGCTCCATTTTTTATCCCAGGATTTATTTGGAGGGCAGGTGTCATTTACAGAATGGCAAGTTGGTGAATATTTAGTGACCTTTAGCAGTGGGTTGAAAGCTGCTGTTGTGGGAAATGGCCACAAGGAGGCAGCATTTCTCCATTCCCAAATCTGAGTACTAGGGCAGCAGAGCCTTTCTGGAAGTCGTGTTCCTAGGTTGTAAATTAGAATGGAATGTGCCAGGAGAAACCCCCATAAGTTTAGGTCTCATTACTTCTTGTTTTTGTTAATTTTTTTAATCGGGGTATGGACTAGAATATTGTTTGTCCTAGGGGTACACAATCTGGTTCATTTGTACATTATATATGTCTACTCTACAGATCCTCTTCCCATGTAAAATATTACAGAGTGTTCTGTAGACCTCCCTTGCTATATGGTCGGTCGTTTTGAAATATGTATATAATATGTATTTGGATATGTATAGTAACACTAATCTCATTTATCCATTCCCCCCACCTTTCCTTTTAGATGAGCATAGTTGGTTTTCTAAGTCTGTGAGTGTCTTTCTCTGTGGAAATATGTTCATTTGTGTCAGTGATTAGATAACGCCTCTAAGGGATATCATAGGATATAGGTCTTTTGCTTTCCGACTTACCTCATGTTTTGTGATTATCTCCAGGCTCATCTCTGGTGCCTCAAAGAGCAGTGTTTCATTGTTTTCCATGGCTAATATTCCATTGTGTACATGGACTCCTTCTTCTTTATCCATTCACCTGTTGATGGACATTTTGGTTGCTTCGCATCTTGGCTATTTTGAATAAGGCTGCAGTGCAGCATTTGCAGCCTGTGTCTTTTCGATCCTGGTCTTCTCAGGTGAGAGGCCCAGTGGTGTGCCTGCTGGATTGAATGGTACCTCAGTTTTCACTTTTCAACGCAGTTCCTTTCGGTGGTCATTATTGGCTGTTAACCACTTTCCATCCCACCAGCACCTAGAGGTTACACAGTTCTCTACAACCCCGTCAGCATTTATTGTTGGTAGACTTTTTGCTGACGGTCAGTCGACAGGTGTGAGTTGGAACCTTTTGGTTGATTAGATTGCATGAGTCTAATAATTCCTGAGGTTGAGCTTTTACCCATTTTCCTGTTTTTTTGTTTAAAGAGAGTGAGGAATACTTACCTCTGCATACTATCTTCTTGAAACATTCGCCTGTTTTGAATTTCTTTTGTCCATTCCCCACCTGAGCACAATTTTTGACGGCAGGTGTCCTTTACAGCCCTGAGCCCTTGTGAATTTTAAGTGACCAGTAGCTGTGGGTTTAAAGCTGCTCTTGCGGGAAACGGCCACAAGGGGGCAGCATTTCTCCTTTACCAAATCTGGTCACTAGGGCAACAGAGCCTTAATGGAAGTCGTGTTCTAGGTTGTAAAGTACAATGGAATGTGCCGGGAAAAAGCCCTTTAAGTTTATGTGTCATTCCTTCTTGTTTGTATTTTTAACAAAATTTTTATTCTTTATCACAGCAAATTCGATTACAATGGTTTGTTTGGTCTAGGTGTGCAAGACGTGGTTCCTTCACACATATACATATATCTATTTTCTTTGGAATCTTTTCCCGTGTAGGTTATGACACAATGTTGAGTAGTCTTCTCTTGGTATTCTGTAGGTCTTTGGTGATTATATATTTCACGTGTGTTTGTATATCTCTGTTCACCTCAATATGGTAATGTACCCAATCCTCACACCTTTCCATTTGGTGAACCTTAAGTTTTTGTACTGAATCTGTGATTGCCTTTCTCTGTGGAAGTATCTTCGTTTGTATCAATTTTTAGGTAACACCTCTATGTGGTATGATAGGATATGTGTCTTTCGCTTTCTCACTTACTCCAAGTTGCGTGATTACTTCTAGAGTCATCTATGGTGCTGCAAATGGCATTGTTTCATTTTATCGCTAGCTCATAATCCATCTGTACATGTAGCAGTTCTTCTTTGTCCACCCATCTGTCGGTGGACTTTTTGGTGACTTCCATATCTTGGCTATGGTAATACTGTGCAATGCAGATTTGCCTGCCTCTTTCTTTCCAATTCTGTCTTCTTAGGTTATAGGTCCAGGAATAAGCCTCTGGATCGTACGGTAGCTCAATGTTTACCTTTTAACGGCACCTCCACTCTGCTCTCATGAGTGGCTCTCTCCAGGTTACATCCCACTTAAAGTGGAGGGTTTGCATTTCTCCACAGCACCTTCAGCATTTATTCTTTGTGGTTTTTTACTGATGGTTATTCTGACTGGTGTGAGCTGATACGTCTTTGTGGCTGAATTTGCATGTGTCTCATGATCCATTAAAACTGAGCTTTAAGGCAGGTCCTTTTCATTTTTCAGGCTGTGAGTACCGCTTAGTTCTTCAAAGTGTTTTCTTAAAGTATGTATGTCATAATTTTAAAATTTTTTGGCCATTACCTCCCTGAAGACATTTTGCGGTGACCATTAGCACAGGCTTAAACCTGCGTTTGCAGGTAACGGCCAGAGGGTGGCGGTCTTTCTACGTTCCCCGTGCTGGTACTAGGGCAACAGGCCTTCCGGCCAGTGGTGTTCCTCGGTTATAAATTAGAGTGGAATGTGCCTGAAGAAACCCACAAATGCTGATGTCTCCTTACTTATGTTTGTCTTTTAAATTTACCTTATATTTATTATTGGAGCAATATTACATTGTGTACATGGAAGAGTTCTTCTTGGTGCGTTCCTCTGTTGATGGACATTTTCATTGCTTCCAAATGTTGGCTATGGTCAATATGGCTGGAGTGCAGGATTGCCAGCCTGTGACGTTTTGATTCTCATTTTCTCAGGGGATAGGCCCAGCAGTGGGTATGACTGATTGACGGGTAGCTCAGTGTTTACCTTTTCAAGGCACTTCCATTGTGTTTTCATTAGTGGCTCTTACCACGTCCCCCTTAGGGCCGAGTGTACGCATTCCTCCACAGTCCCTTCAGCATTTATTTTTTGAAACATTTTTGCTGATGGCCATTCTGACTGCTGTGAGCTGATAGGTTTTTGTAATTTGGGTTTGCATGTCTTTAAAAATTCCTAAAATATATCATTTTCCCACACCTTTTTCTTTCCTCTTCTTTAAAGGAAAAGCTGTGAGTACCACATAGCTCTTGAAATTGTCTTCTTGGAAGGTTGCCCTCTTTTGAAATTTTTGCTCCATTTTTGATCCCAGGATTTATTTGGAGGGCAGGTGTCATTTACAGAATGGCAAGTTGGTGAATATTTAGTGACCTTTAGCAGTGGGTTGAAAGCTGCTGTTGTGGGAAATGGCCACAAGGAGGCAGCATTTCTCCATTCCCAAATCTGAGTACTAGGGCAGCAGAGCCTTTCTGGAAGTCGTGTTCCTAGGTTGTAAATTAGAATGGAATGTGCCAGGAGAAACCCCCATAAGTTTAGGTCTCATTACTTCTTGTTTTTGTTAATTTTTTTAATCGGGGTAAGGACTAGAATATTGTTTGTCCTAGGGGTACACAATCTGGTTCAATTGTACATTATATATGTCTACTCTACAGATCCTCTTCCCATGTAAAATATTACAGAGTGTTCTGTAGACCTCCCTTGCTATATGGTCGGTCGTTTTGAAATATGTATATAATATGTATTTGGATATGTATAGTAACACTAATCTCATTTATCCATTCCCCCCACCTTTCCTTTTAGATGAGCATAGTTGGTTTTCTAAGTCTGTGAGTGTCTTTCTCTGTGGAAATATGTTCATTTGTGTCAGTGATTAGATAACGCCTCTAAGGGATATCATAGGATATAGGTCTTTTGCTTTCCGACTTACCTCATGTTTTGTGATTATCTCCAGGCTCATCTCTGGTGCCTCAAAGAGCAGTGTTTCATTGTTTTCCATGGCTAATATTCCACTGTGTACATGGACTCCTTCTTCTTTATCCATTCACCTGTTGATGGACATTTTGGTTGCTTCCCATCTTGGCTATTTTGAATAAGGCTGCAGTGCAGCCTTTGCAGCCTGTGTCTTTTCGATCCTGGTCTTCTCAGGTGAGAGGCCCAGTGGTGTGCCTGTTGCATTGAGTGGTACCTCAATTTTCACTTTTCAACGCAGTTCCTTTTGGTACTCCTTACTGGCTGTTAACCACTTTACATCTCACCAGCACCTAGAGGTTACACAGTTCTCTACAACCCCGTCAGCATTTATTGTTGGTAGACTTTTTGCTGACGGTCAGTCGACAGGTGTGAGTTGAAACCTTTTGGTTGATTAGATTGCATGAGTCTAATCATTCCTGAGGTTGAGCTTTTACCCATTTTCCTGTTTTTTTGTTTAAAGAGAGTGAGGAATACTTACCTCTGCATACTATCTTCTTGAAACATTCGCCTGTTTTGAATTTCTTTTGTCCATTCCCCACCTGAGCACAATTTTTGACGGCAGGTGTCCTTTACAGCCCTGAGCCCTTGTGAATTTTAAGTGACCAGTAGCTGTGGGTTTAAAGCTGCTCTTGCGGGAAACGGCCACAAGGGGGCAGCATTTCTCCTTTACCAAATCTGGTCACTAGGGCAACAGAGCCTTAATGGAAGTCGTGTTCTAGGTTGTAAAGTACAATGGAATGTGCCGGGAAAAAGCCCTTTAAGTGTATGTGTCATTCCTTCTTGTTTGTATTTTTAACAAAATTTTTATTCTTTATCACAGCAAATTCGATTACAATGGTTTGTTTTGTCTAGGTGTGCAAGACATGGTTCCTTCACACATATACATATATCTATTCTTCTTTGGAATCTTTTCCCGTGTAGGTTATGACACAATGTTGAGTAGTCTTCTCTTGGTATTCTGTAGGTCTTTGGTGATTATATATTTCACGTGTGTTTGTATATCTCTGTTCACCTCAATATGGTAATGTACCCAATCCTCACACCTTTCCATTTGGTGAACCTTAAGTTTTTGTACTGAATCTGTGATTGCCTTTCTCTGTGGAAGTATCTTCGTTTGTATCAATTTTTAGGTAACACCTCTATGTGGTATGATAGGATATGTGTCTTTCGTTTTCTCACTTACTCCAAGTTGCGTGATTACTTCTAGAGTCATCTATGGTGCTGCAAATGGCATTGCTTCATTTTATCGCTAGCTCATAATCCATCTGTACATGTAGCAGTTCTTCTTTTTCCACCCATCTGTCGGTGGACTTTTTGGTGACTTCCATATCTTGGCTATGGTAATACTGTGCAATGCAGATTTGCCTGCCTCTTTCTTTCCAATTCTGTCTTCTTAGGTTATAGGTCCAGGAATAAGCCTCTGGATCGTACGGTAGCTCAATGTTTACCTTTTAACGGCACCTCCACTCTGCTCTCATGAGTGGCTCTCTCCAGGTTACATCCCACTTAAAGTGGAGGGTTTTCATTTCTCCACAGCACCTTCAGCATTTATTCTTTGTGGTTTTTTACTGATGGTTATTCTGACTGGTGTGAGCTGATACGTCTTTGTGGCTGAATTTGCATGTGTCTCATGATCCATTAAAACTGAGCTTTAAGGCAGGTCCTTTTCATTTTTCAGGCTGTGAGTACCGCTTAGTTCTTCAAAGTGTTTTCTTAAAGTATGTATGTCATAATTTTAAAATTTTTTGGCCATTACCTCCCTGAAGACATTTTGCGGTGACCATTAGCACAGGCTTAAACCTGCGTTTGCAGGTAACGGCCAGAGGGTGGCAGTCTTTCTACGTTCCCCATGCTGGTACTAGGGCAACAGGCCTTCCGGCCAGTGGTGTTCCTCGGTTATAAATTAGAGTGGAATGTGCCTGAAGAAACCCACAAATGCTGATGTCTCCTTACTTATGTTTGTCTTTTAAATTTACCTTATATTTATTATTGGAGCAATATTACATTGTGTACATGGAAGAGTTCTTCTTGGTGCGTTCCTCTGTTGATGGACATTTTCATTGCTTCCAAATGTTGGCTATGGTCAATATGGCTGTAGTGCAGGATTGCCAGCCTGTGACGTTTTGATTCTCATTTTCTCAGGGGATAGGCCCAGCAGTGGGTATGACTGATTGACGGGTAGCTCAGTGTTTACCTTTTCAAGGCACTTCCATTGTGTTTTCATTAGTGGCTCTTACCACGTCCCCCTTAGGGCCGAGTGTACGCATTCCTCCACAGTCCCTTCAGCATTTATTTTTTGAAACATTTTTGCTGATGGCCATTCTGACTGCTGTGAGCTGATAGGTTTTTGTAATTTGGGTTTGCATGTCTTTAAAAATTCCTAAAATATATCATTTTCCCACACCTTTTTCTTTCCTCTTCTTTAAAGGAAAAGCTGTGAGTACCACATAGCTCTTGAAATTGTCTTCTTGGAAGGTTGCCCTCTTTTGAAATTTTTGCTCCATTTTTGATCCCAGGATTTATTTGGAGGGCAGGTGTCATTTACAGAATGGCAAGTTGGTGAATATTTAGTGACCTTTAGCAGTGGGTTGAAAGCTGCTGTTGTGGGAAATGGCCACAAGGAGGCAGCATTTCTCCATTCCCAAATCTGAGTACTAGGGCAGCAGAGCCTTTCTGGAAGTCGTGTTCCTAGGTTGTAAATTAGAATGGAATGTGCCAGGAGAAACCCCCATAAGTTTAGGTCTCATTACTTCTTGTTTTTGTTAATTTTTTTAATCGGGGTAAGGACTAGAATATTGTTTGTCCTAGGGGTACACAATCTGGTTCATTTGTACATTATATATGTCTACTCTACAGATCCTCTTCCCATGTAAAATATTACAGAGTGTTCTGTAGACCTCCCTTGCTATATGGTCGGTCGTTTTGAAATATGTATATAATATGTATTTGGATATGTATAGTAACACTAATCTCATTTATCCATTCCCCCCACCTTTCCTTTTAGATGAGCATAGTTGGTTTTCTAAGTCTGTGAGTGTCTTTCTCTGTGGAAATATGTTCATTTGTGTCAGTGATTAGATAACGCCTCTAAGGGATATCATAGGATATAGGTCTTTTGCTTTCCGACTTACCTCATGTTTTGTGATTATCTCCAGGCTCATCTCTGGTGCCTCAAAGAGCAGTGTTTCATTGTTTTCCATGGCTAATATTCCACTGTGTACATGGATTCCTTCTTCTTTATCCATTCACCTGTTGATGGACATTTTGGTTGCTTCCCATCTTGGCTATTTTGAATAAGGCTGCAGTGCAGCCTTTGCAGCCTGTGTCTTTTCGATCCTGGTCTTCTCAGGTGAGAGGCCCAGTGGTGTGCCTGTTGCATTGAGTGGTACCTCAATTTTCACTTTTCAACGCAGTTCCTTTTGGTACTCCTTACTGGCTGTTAACCACTTTACATCTCACCAGCACCTAGAGGTTACACAGTTCTCTACAACCCCGTCAGCATTTATTGTTGGTAGACTTTTTGCTGACGGTCAGTCGACAGGTGTGAGTTGAAACCTTTTGGTTGATTAGATTGCATGAGTCTAATCATTCCTGAGGTTGAGCTTTTACCCATTTTCCTGTTTTTTTGTTTAAAGAGAGTGAGGAATACTTACCTCTGCATACTATCTTCTTGAAACATTCGCCTGTTTTGAATTTCTTTTGTCCATTCCCCACCTGAGCACAATTTTTGACGGCAGGTGTCCTTTACAGCCCTGAGCCCTTGTGAATTTTAAGTGACCAGTAGCTGTGGGTTTAAAGCTGCTCTTGCGGGAAACGGCCACAAGGGGGCAGCATTTCTCCTTTACCAAATCTGGTCACTAGGGCAACAGAGCCTTAATGGAAGTCGTGTTCTAGGTTGTAAAGTACAATGGAATGTGCCGGGAAAAAGCCCTTTAAGTGTATGTGTCATTCCTTCTTGTTTGTATTTTTAACAAAATTTTTATTCTTTATCACAGCAAATTCGATTACAATGGTTTGTTTTGTCTAGGTGTGCAAGACGTGGTTCCTTCACACATATACATATATCTATTCTTCTTTGGAATCTTTTCCCGTGTAGGTTATGACACAATGTTGAGTAGTCTTCTCTTGGTATTCTGTAGGTCTTTGGTGATTATATATTTCACGTGTGTTTGTATATCTCTGTTCACCTCAATATGGTAATGTACCCAATCCTCACACCTTTCCATTTGGTGAACCTTAAGTTTTTGTACTGAATCTGTGATTGCCTTTCTCTGTGGAAGTATCTTCGTTTGTATCAATTTTTAGGTAACACCTCTATGTGGTATGATAGGATATGTGTCTTTCGCTTTCTCACTTACTCCAAGTTGCGTGATTACTTCTAGAGTCATCTATGGTGCTGCAAATGGCATTGCTTCATTTTATCGCTAGCTCATAATCCATCTGTACATGTAGCAGTTCTTCTTTGTCCACCCATCTGTCGGTGGACTTTTTGGTGACTTCCATATCTTGGCTATGGTAATACTGTGCAATGCAGATTTGCCTGCCTCTTTCTTTCCAATTCTGTCTTCTTAGGTTATAGGTCCAGGCATAAGCCTCTGGATCGTACGGTAGCTCAATGTTTACCTTTTAACGGCACCTCCACTCTGCTCTCATGAGTGGCTCTCTCCAGGTTACATCCCACTTAAAGTGGAGGGTTTGCATTTCTTCACAGCACCTTCAGCATTTATTCTTTGTGGTTTTTTACTGATGGTTATTCTGACTGGTGTGAGCTGATACGTCTTTGTGGCTGAATTTGCATGTGTCTCATGATCCATTAAAACTGAGCTTTAAGGCAGGTCCTTTTCATTTTTCAGGCTGTGAGTACAGCTTAGTTCTTCAAAGTGTTTTCTTAAAGTATGTATGTCATAATTTTAAAATTTTTTGGCCATTACCTCCCTGAAGACATTTTGCGGTGACCATTAGCACAGGCTTAAACCTGCGTTTGCAGGTAACGGCCAGAGGGTGGCAGTCTTTCTACGTTCCCCATGCTGGTACTAGGGCAACAGGCCTTCCGGCCAGTGGTGTTCCTCGGTAATAAATTAGAGTGGATTGTGCCTGAAGAAACCCACAAATGCTGATGTCTCCTTACTTATGTTTGTCTTTTAAATTTACCTTATATTTATTATTGGAGCAATATTACATTGTGTACATGGAACAGTTATTCTTGGTGCGTTCCTCTGTTGATGGACATTTTCATTGCTTCCAAATGTTGGCTATGGTCAATATGGCTGGAGTGCAGGATTGCCAGCCTGTGACGTTTTGATTCTCATTTTCTCAGGGGATAGGCCCAGCAGTGGGTATGACTGATTGACGGGTAGCTCAGTGTTTACCTTTTCAAGGCACTTCCATTGTGTTTTCATTAGTGGCTCTTACCACGTCCCCCTTAGGGCCGAGTGTACGCATTCCTCCACAGTCCCTTCAGCATTTATTTTTTGAAACATTTTTGCTGATGGCCATTCTGACTGCTGTGAGCTGATAGGTTTTTGTAATTTGGGTTTGCATGTCTTTAAAAATTCCTAAAATATATCATTTTCCCACACCTTTTTCTTTCCTCTTCTTTAAAGGAAAAGCTGTGAGTACCACATAGCTCTTGAAATTGTCTTCTTGGAAGGTTGCCCTCTTTTGAAATTTTTGCTCCATTTTTGATCCCAGGATTTATTTGGAGGGCAGGTGTCATTTACAGAATGGCAAGTTGGTGAATATTTAGTGACCTTTAGCAGTGGGTTGAAAGCTGCTGTTGTGGGAAATGGCCACAAGGAGGCAGCATTTCTCCATTCCCAAATCTGAGTACTAGGGCAGCAGAGCCTTTCTGGAAGTCGTGTTCCTAGGTTGTAAATTAGAATGGAATGTGCCAGGAGAAACCCCCATAAGTTTAGGTCTCATTACTTCTTGTTTTTGTTAATTTTTTTAATCGGGGTAAGGACTAGAATATTGTTTGTCCTAGGGGTACACAATCTGGTTCATTTGTACATTATATATGTCTACTCTACAGATCCTCTTCCCATGTAAAATATTACAGAGTGTTCTGTAGACCTCCCTTGCTATATGGTCGGTCGTTTTGAAATATGTATATAATATGTATTTGGATATGTATAGTAACACTAATCTCATTTATCCATTCCCCCCACCTTTCCTTTTAGATGAGCATAGTTGGTTTTCTAAGTCTGTGAGTGTCTTTCTCTGTGGAAATATGTTCATTTGTGTCAGTGATTAGATAACGCCTCTAAGGGATATCATAGGATATAGGTCTTTTGCTTTCCGACTTACCTCATGTTTTGTGATTATCTCCAGGCTCATCTCTGGTGCCTCAAAGAGCAGTGTTTCATTGTTTTCCATGGCTAATATTCCACTGTGTACATGGACTCCTTCTTCTTTATCCATTCACCTGTTGATGGACATTTTGGTTGCTTCCCATCTTGGCTATTTTGAATAAGGCTGCAGTGCAGCCTTTGCAGCCTGTGTCTTTTCGATCCTGGTCTTCTCAGGTGAGAGGCCCAGTGGTGTGCCTGTTGCATTGAGTGGTACCTCAATTTTCACTTTTCAACGCAGTTCCTTTTGGTACTCCTTACTGGCTGTTAACCACTTTACATCTCACCAGCACCTAGAGGTTACACAGTTCTCTACAACCCCGTCAGCATTTATTGTTGGTAGACTTTTTGCTGACGGTCAGTCGACAGGTGTGAGTTGAAACCTTTTGGTTGATTAGATTGCATGAGTCTAATCATTCCTGAGGTTGAGCTTTTACCCATTTTCCTGTTTTTTTGTTTAAAGAGAGTGAGGAATACTTACCTCTGCATACTATCTTCTTGAAACATTCGCCTGTTTTGAATTTCTTTTGTCCATTCCCCACCTGAGCACAATTTTTGACGGCAGGTGTCCTTTACAGCCCTGAGCCCTTGTGAATTTTAAGTGACCAGTAGCTGTGGGTTTAAAGCTGCTCTTGCGGGAAACGGCCACAAGGGGGCAGCATTTCTCCTTTACCAAATCTGGTCACTAGGGCAACAGAGCCTTAATGGAAGTCGTGTTCTAGGTTGTAAAGTACAATGGAATGTGCCGGGAAAAAGCCCTTTAAGTGTATGTGTCATTCCTTCTTGTTTGTATTTTTAACAAAATTTTTATTCTTTATCACAGCAAATTCGATTACAATGGTTTGTTTGGTCTAGGTGTGCAAGATGTGGTTCCTTCACACATATACATATATCTATTCTTCTTTGGAATCTTTTCCCGTGTAGGTTATGACACAATGTTGAGTAGTCTTCTCTTGGTATTCTGTAGGTCTTTGGTGATTATATATTTCACGTGTGTTTGTATATCTCTGTTCACCTCAATATGGTAATGTACCCAATCCTCACACCTTTCCATTTGGTGAACCTTAAGTTTTTGTACTGAATCTGTGATTGCCTTTCTCTGTGGAAGTATCTTCGTTTGTATCAATTTTTAGGTAACACCTCTATGTGGTATGATAGGATATGTGTCTTTCGCTTTCTCACTTACTCCAAGTTGCGTGATTACTTCTAGAGTCATCTATGGTGCTGCAAATGGCATTGTTTCATTTTATCGCTAGCTCATAATCCATCTGTACATGTAGCAGTTCTTCTTTGTCCACCCATCTGTCGGTGGACTTTTTGGTGACTTCCATATCTTGGCTATGGTAATACTGTGCAATGCAGATTTGCCTGCCTCTTTCTTTCCAATTCTGTCTTCTTAGGTTATAGGTCCAGGAATAAGCCTCTGGATCGTACGGTAGCTCAATGTTTACCTTTTAACGGCACCTCCACTCTGCTCTCATGAGTGGCTCTCTCCAGGTTACATCCCACTTAAAGTGGAGGGTTTGCATTTCTCCACAGCACCTTCAGCATTTATTCTTTGTGGTTTTTTACTGATGGTTATTCTGACTGGTGTGAGCTGATACGTCTTTGTGGCTGAATTTGCATGTGTCTCATGATCCATTAAAACTGAGCTTTAAGGCAGGTCCTTTTCATTTTTCAGGCTGTGAGTACCGCTTAGTTCTTCAAAGTGTTTTCTTAAAGTATGTATGTCATAATTTTAAAATTTTTTGGCCATTACCTCCCTGAAGACATTTTGCGGTGACCATTAGCACAGGCTTAAACCTGCGTTTGCAGGTAACGGCCAGAGGGTGGCGGTCTTTCTACGTTCCCCGTGCTGGTACTAGGGCAACAGGCCTTCCGGCCAGTGGTGTTCCTCGGTTATAAATTAGAGTGGAATGTGCCTGAAGAAACCCACAAATGCTGATGTCTCCTTACTTATGTTTGTCTTTTAAATTTACCTTATATTTATTATTGGAGCAATATTACATTGTGTACATGGAAGAGTTCTTCTTGGTGCGTTCCTCTGTTGATGGACATTTTCATTGCTTCCAAATGTTGGCTATGGTCAATATGGCTGGAGTGCAGGATTGCCAGCCTGTGACGTTTTGATTCTCATTTTCTCAGGGGATAGGCCCAGCAGTGGGTATGACTGATTGACGGGTAGCTCAGTGTTTACCTTTTCAAGGCACTTCCATTGTGTTTTCATTAGTGGCTCTTACCACGTCCCCCTTAGGGCCGAGTGTACGCATTCCTCCACAGTCCCTTCAGCATTTATTTTTTGAAACATTTTTGCTGATGGCCATTCTGACTGCTGTGAGCTGATAGGTTTTTGTAATTTGGGTTTGCATGTCTTTAAAAGTTCCTAAAATATATCATTTTCCCACACCTTTTTCTTTCCTCTTCTTTAAAGGAAAAGCTGTGAGTACCACATAGCTCTTGAAATTGTCTTCTTGGAAGGTTGCCCTCTTTTGAAATTTTTGCTCCATTTTTTATCCCAGGATTTATTTGGAGGGCAGGTGTCATTTACAGAATGGCAAGTTGGTGAATATTTAGTGACCTTTAGCAGTGGGTTGAAAGCTGCTGTTGTGGGAAATGGCCACAAGGAGGCAGCATTTCTCCATTCCCAAATCTGAGTACTAGGGCAGCAGAGCCTTTCTGGAAGTCGTGTTCCTAGGTTGTAAATTAGAATGGAATGTGCCAGGAGAAACCCCCATAAGTTTAGGTCTCATTACTTCTTGTTTTTGTTAATTTTTTTAATCGGGGTATGGACTAGAATATTGTTTGTCCTAGGGGTACACAATCTGGTTCATTTGTACATTATATATGTCTACTCTACAGATCCTCTTCCCATGTAAAATATTACAGAGTGTTCTGTAGACCTCCCTTGCTATATGGTCGGTCGTTTTGAAATATGTATATAATATGTATTTGGATATGTATAGTAACACTAATCTCATTTATCCATTCCCCCCACCTTTCCTTTTAGATGAGCATAGTTGGTTTTCTAAGTCTGTGAGTGTCTTTCTCTGTGGAAATATGTTCATTTGTGTCAGTGATTAGATAACGCCTCTAAGGGATATCATAGGATATAGGTCTTTTGCTTTCCGACTTACCTCATGTTTTGTGATTATCTCCAGGCTCATCTCTGGTGCCTCAAAGAGCAGTGTTTCATTGTTTTCCATGGCTAATATTCCATTGTGTACATGGACTCCTTCTTCTTTATCCATTCACCTGTTGATGGACATTTTGGTTGCTTCGCATCTTGGCTATTTTGAATAAGGCTGCAGTGCAGCATTTGCAGCCTGTGTCTTTTCGATCCTGGTCTTCTCAGGTGAGAGGCCCAGTGGTGTGCCTGCTGGATTGAATGGTACCTCAGTTTTCACTTTTCAACGCAGTTCCTTTCGGTGGTCATTATTGGCTGTTAACCACTTTCCATCCCACCAGCACCTAGAGGTTACACAGTTCTCTACAACCCCGTCAGCATTTATTGTTGGTAGACTTTTTGCTGACGGTCAGTCGACAGGTGTGAGTTGGAACCTTTTGGTTGATTAGATTGCATGAGTCTAATCATTCCTGAGGTTGAGCTTTTACCCATTTTCCTGTTTTTTTGTTTAAAGAGAGTGAGGAATACTTACCTCTGCATACTATCTTCTTGAAACATTCGCCTGTTTTGAATTTCTTTTGTCCATTCCCCACCTGAGCACAATTTTTGACGGCAGGTGTCCTTTACAGCCCTGAGCCCTTGTGAATTTTAAGTGACCAGTAGCTGTGGGTTTAAAGCTGCTCTTGCGGGAAACGGCCACAAGGGGGCAGCATTTCTCCTTTACCAAATCTGGTCACTAGGGCAACAGAGCCTTAATGGAAGTCGTGTTCTAGGTTGTAAAGTACAATGGAATGTGCCGGGAAAAAGCCCTTTAAGTTTATGTGTCATTCCTTCTTGTTTGTATTTTTAACAAAATTTTTATTCTTTATCACAGCAAATTCGATTACAATGGTTTGTTTGGTCTAGGTGTGCAAGACGTGGTTCCTTCACACATATACATATATCTATTTTCTTTGGAATCTTTTCCCGTGTAGGTTATGACACAATGTTGAGTAGTCTTCTCTTGGTATTCTGTAGGTCTTTGGTGATTATATATTTCACGTGTGTTTGTATATCTCTGTTCACCTCAATATGGTAATGTACCCAATCCTCACACCTTTCCATTTGGTGAACCTTAAGTTTTTGTACTGAATCTGTGATTGCCTTTCTCTGTGGAAGTATCTTCGTTTGTATCAATTTTTAGGTAACACCTCTATGTGGTATGATAGGATATGTGTCTTTCGCTTTCTCACTTACTCCAAGTTGCGTGATTACTTCTAGAGTCATCTATGGTGCTGCAAATGGCATTGTTTCATTTTATCGCTAGCTCATAATCCATCTGTACATGTAGCAGTTCTTCTTTGTCCACCCATCTGTCGGTGGACTTTTTGGTGACTTCCATATCTTGGCTATGGTAATACTGTGCAATGCAGATTTGCCTGCCTCTTTCTTTCCAATTCTGTCTTCTTAGGTTATAGGTCCAGGAATAAGCCTCTGGATCGTACGGTAGCTCAATGTTTACCTTTTAACGGCACCTCCACTCTGCTCTCATGAGTGGCTCTCTCCAGGTTACATCCCACTTAAAGTGGAGGGTTTGCATTTCTCCACAGCACCTTCAGCATTTATTCTTTGTGGTTTTTTACTGATGGTTATTCTGACTGGTGTGAGCTGATACGTCTTTGTGGCTGAATTTGCATGTGTCTCATGATCCATTAAAACTGAGCTTTAAGGCAGGTCCTTTTCATTTTTCAGGCTGTGAGTACCGCTTAGTTCTTCAAAGTGTTTTCTTAAAGTATGTATGTCATAATTTTAAAATTTTTTGGCCATTACCTCCCTGAAGACATTTTGCGGTGACCATTAGCACAGGCTTAAACCTGCGTTTGCAGGTAACGGCCAGAGGGTGGCGGTCTTTCTACGTTCCCCGTGCTGGTACTAGGGCAACAGGCCTTCCGGCCAGTGGTGTTCCTCGGTTATAAATTAGAGTGGAATGTGCCTGAAGAAACCCACAAATGCTGATGTCTCCTTACTTATGTTTGTCTTTTAAATTTACCTTATATTTATTATTGGAGCAATATTACATTGTGTACATGGAAGAGTTCTTCTTGGTGCGTTCCTCTGTTGATGGACATTTTCATTGCTTCCAAATGTTGGCTATGGTCAATATGGCTGGAGTGCAGGATTGCCAGCCTGTGACGTTTTGATTCTCATTTTCTCAGGGGATAGGCCCAGCAGTGGGTATGACTGATTGACGGGTAGCTCAGTGTTTACCTTTTCAAGGCACTTCCATTGTGTTTTCATTAGTGGCTCTTACCACGTCCCCCTTAGGGCCGAGTGTACGCATTCCTCCACAGTCCCTTCAGCATTTATTTTTTGAAACATTTTTGCTGATGGCCATTCTGACTGCTGTGAGCTGATAGGTTTTTGTAATTTGGGTTTGCATGTCTTTAAAAGTTCCTAAAATATATCATTTTCCCACACCTTTTTCTTTCCTCTTCTTTAAAGGAAAAGCTGTGAGTACCACATAGCTCTTGAAATTGTCTTCTTGGAAGGTTGCCCTCTTTTGAAATTTTTGCTCCATTTTTTATCCCAGGATTTATTTGGAGGGCAGGTGTCATTTACAGAATGGCAAGTTGGTGAATATTTAGTGACCTTTAGCAGTGGGTTGAAAGCTGCTGTTGTGGGAAATGGCCACAAGGAGGCAGCATTTCTCCATTCCCAAATCTGAGTACTAGGGCAGCAGAGCCTTTCTGGAAGTCGTGTTCCTAGGTTGTAAATTAGAATGGAATGTGCCAGGAGAAACCCCCATAAGTTTAGGTCTCATTACTTCTTGTTTTTGTTAATTTTTTTAATCGGGGTATGGACTAGAATATTGTTTGTCCTAGGGGTACACAATCTGGTTCATTTGTACATTATATATGTCTACTCTACAGATCCTCTTCCCATGTAAAATATTACAGAGTGTTCTGTAGACCTCCCTTGCTATATGGTCGGTCGTTTTGAAATATGTATATAATATGTATTTGGATATGTATAGTAACACTAATCTCATTTATCCATTCCCCCCACCTTTCCTTTTAGATGAGCATAGTTGGTTTTCTAAGTCTGTGAGTGTCTTTCTCTGTGGAAATATGTTCATTTGTGTCAGTGATTAGATAACGCCTCTAAGGGATATCATAGGATATAGGTCTTTTGCTTTCCGACTTACCTCATGTTTTGTGATTATCTCCAGGCTCATCTCTGGTGCCTCAAAGAGCAGTGTTTCATTGTTTTCCATGGCTAATATTCCATTGTGTACATGGACTCCTTCTTCTTTATCCATTCACCTGTTGATGGACATTTTGGTTGCTTCGCATCTTGGCTATTTTGAATAAGGCTGCAGTGCAGCATTTGCAGCCTGTGTCTTTTCGATCCTGGTCTTCTCAGGTGAGAGGCCCAGTGGTGTGCCTGCTGGATTGAATGGTACCTCAGTTTTCACTTTTCAACGCAGTTCCTTTCGGTGGTCATTATTGGCTGTTAACCACTTTCCATCCCACCAGCACCTAGAGGTTACACAGTTCTCTACAACCCCGTCAGCATTTATTGTTGGTAGACTTTTTGCTGACGGTCAGTCGACAGGTGTGAGTTGGAACCTTTTGGTTGATTAGATTGCATGAGTCTAATCATTCCTGAGGTTGAGCTTTTACCCATTTTCCTGTTTTTTTGTTTAAAGAGAGTGAGGAATACTTACCTCTGCATACTATCTTCTTGAAACATTCGCCTGTTTTGAATTTCTTTTGTCCATTCCCCACCTGAGCACAATTTTTGACGGCAGGTGTCCTTTACAGCCCTGAGCCCTTGTGAATTTTAAGTGACCAGTAGCTGTGGGTTTAAAGCTGCTCTTGCGGGAAACGGCCACAAGGGGGCAGCATTTCTCCTTTACCAAATCTGGTCACTAGGGCAACAGAGCCTTAATGGAAGTCGTGTTCTAGGTTGTAAAGTACAATGGAATGTGCCGGGAAAAAGCCCTTTAAGTGTATGTGTCATTCCTTCTTGTTTGTATTTTTAACAAAATTTTTATTCTTTATCACAGCAAATTCGATTACAATGGTTTGTTTGGTCTAGGTGTGCAAGATGTGGTTCCTTCACACATATACATATATCTATTCTTCTTTGGAATCTTTTCCCGTGTAGGTTATGACACAGTGTTGAGTAGTCTTCTCTTGGTATTCTGTAGGTCTTTGGTGATTATATTTTTCACGTGTGTTTGTATATCTCTGTTCACCTCAATAATGTAATGTACCCAATCCTCACACCTTTCCATTTGGTGAACCTTAAGTTTTTGTACTGAATCTGTGATTGCCTTTCTCTGTGGAAGTATCTTCGTTTGTATCAATTTTTAGGTAACACCTCTATGTGGTATGATAGGATATGTGTCTTTCGTTTTCTCACTTACTCCAAGTTGCGTGATTACTTCTAGAGTCATTAATGGTGCTGCAAATGGCATTGCTTCATTTTATCGCTAGCTCATAATCCATCTGTACATGTAGCAGTTCTTCTTTGTCCACCCATCTGTCGGTGGACTTTTTGGTGACTTCCATATCTTGGCTATGGTAATACTGTGCAATGCAGATTTGCCTGCCTCTTTCTTTCCAATTCTGTCTTCTTAGGTTATAGGTCCAGGAATAAGCCTCTGGATCGTACGGTAGCTCAATGTTTACCTTTTAATGGCACCTCCACTCTGCTCTCATGAGTGGCTCTCTCCAGGTTACATCCCACTTAAAGTGGAGGGTTTGCATTTCTCCACAGCACCTTCAGGATTTATTCTTTGTGGTTTTTTACTGATGGTTATTCTGACTGGTGTGAGCTGATACGTCTTTGTGGCTGAATTTGCATGTTTCTCATGATCCATTAAAACTGAGCTTTAAGGCAGGTCCTTTTCATTTTTCAGGCTGTGAGTACCGCTTAGTTCTTCAAAGTGTTTTCTTAAAGTATGTATGTCATAATTTTAAAATTTTTTCGCCATTACCTCCCTGAAGACATTTTGCGGTGACCATTAGCACAGGCTTAAACCTGCGTTTGCAGGTAACGGCCAGAGGGTGGCAGTCTTTCTACGTTCCCCATGCTGGTACTAGGGCAACAGGCCTTCCGGCCAGTGGTGTTCCTCGGTTATAAATTAGAGTGGATTGTGCCTGAAGAAACCCACAAATGCTGATGTCTCCTTACTTATGTTTGTCTTTTAAATTTACCTTATATTTATTATTGGAGCAATATTACATTGTGTACATGGAACAGTTCTTCTTGGTGCGTTCCTCTGTTGATGGACATTTTCATTGCTTCCAAATGTTGGCTATGGTCAATATGGCTGGAGTGCAGGATTGCCAGCCTGTGACGTTTTGATTCTCATTTTTTCAGGGGATAGGCCCAGCAGTGGTTATGACTGATTGACGGGTAGCTCAGTGTTTACCTTTTCAAGGCACTTCCATTGTGTTTTCATTAGTGGCTCTTACCACGTCCCCCTTAGGGCCGAGTGTATGCATTCCTCCACAGTCCCTTCAGCATTTATTTTTTGAAACATTTTTGCTGATGGCCATTCTGACTGCTGTGAGCTGATAGGTTTTTGTAATTTGGGTTTGCATGTCTTTAAAAATTCCTAAAATATATCATTTTCCCACACCTTTTTCTTTCCTCTTCTTTAAAGGAAAAGCTGTGAGTACCACATAGCTCTTGAAATTGTCTTCTTGGAAGGTTGCCCTCTTTTGAAATTTTTGCTCCATTTTTGATCCCAGGATTTATTTGGAGGGCAGGTGTCATTTACAGAATGGCAAGTTGGTGAATATTTAGTGACCTTTAGCAGTGGGTTGAAAGCTGCTGTTGTGGGAAATGGCCACAAGGAGGCAGCATTTCTCCATTCCCAAATCTGAGTACTAGGGCAGCAGAGCCTTTCTGGAAGTCGTGTTCCTAGGTTGTAAATTAGAATGGAATGTGCCAGGAGAAACCCCCATAAGTTTAGGTCTCATTACTTCTTGTTTTTGTTAATTTTTTTAATCGGGGTAAGGACTAGAATATTGTTTGTCCTAGGGGTACACAATCTGGTTCAATTGTACATTATATATGTCTACTCTACAGATCCTCTTCCCATGTAAAATATTACAGAGTGTTCTGTAGACCTCCCTTGCTATATGGTCGGTCGTTTTGAAATATGTATATAATATGTATTTGGATATGTATAGTAACACTAATCTCATTTATCCATTCCCCCCACCTTTCCTTTTAGATGAGCATAGTTGGTTTTCTAAGTCTGTGAGTGTCTTTCTCTGTGGAAATATGTTCATTTGTGTCAGTGATTAGATAACGCCTCTAAGGGATATCATAGGATATAGGTCTTTTGCTTTCCGACTTACCTCATGTTTTGTGATTATCTCCAGGCTCATCTCTGGTGCCTCAAAGAGCAGTGTTTCATTGTTTTCCATGGCTAATATTCCACTGTGTACATGGACTCCTTCTTCTTTATCCATTCACCTGTTGATGGACATTTTGGTTGCTTCCCATCTTGGCTATTTTGAATAAGGCTGCAGTGCAGCCTTTGCAGCCTGTGTCTTTTCGATCCTGGTCTTCTCAGGTGAGAGGCCCAGTGGTGTGCCTGTTGCATTGAGTGGTACCTCAATTTTCACTTTTCAACGCAGTTCCTTTTGGTACTCCTTACTGGCTGTTAACCACTTTACATCTCACCAGCACCTAGAGGTTACACAGTTCTCTACAACCCCGTCAGCATTTATTGTTGGTAGACTTTTTGCTGACGGTCAGTCGACAGGTGTGAGTTGAAACCTTTTGGTTGATTAGATTGCATGAGTCTAATCATTCCTGAGGTTGAGCTTTTACCCATTTTCCTGTTTTTTTGTTTAAAGAGAGTGAGGAATACTTACCTCTGCATACTATCTTCTTGAAACATTCGCCTGTTTTGAATTTCTTTTGTCCATTCCCCACCTGAGCACAATTTTTGACGGCAGGTGTCCTTTACAGCCCTGAGCCCTTGTGAATTTTAAGTGACCAGTAGCTGTGGGTTTAAAGCTGCTCTTGCGGGAAACGGCCACAAGGGGGCAGCATTTCTCCTTTACCAAATCTGGTCACTAGGGCAACAGAGCCTTAATGGAAGTCGTGTTCTAGGTTGTAAAGTACAATGGAATGTGCCGGGAAAAAGCCCTTTAAGTTTATGTGTCATTCCTTCTTGTTTGTATTTTTAACAAAATTTTTATTCTTTATCACAGCAAATTCGATTACAATGGTTTGTTTGGTCTAGGTGTGCAAGACGTGGTTCCTTCACACATATACATATATCTATTTTCTTTGGAATCTTTTCCCGTGTAGGTTATGACACAATGTTGAGTAGTCTTCTCTTGGTATTCTGTAGGTCTTTGGTGATTATATATTTCACGTGTGTTTGTATATCTCTGTTCACCTCAATATGGTAATGTACCCAATCCTCACACCTTTCCATTTGGTGAACCTTAAGTTTTTGTACTGAATCTGTGATTGCCTTTCTCTGTGGAAGTATCTTCGTTTGTATCAATTTTTAGGTAACACCTCTATGTGGTATGATAGGATATGTGTCTTTCGCTTTCTCACTTACTCCAAGTTGCGTGATTACTTCTAGAGTCATCTATGGTGCTGCAAATGGCATTGTTTCATTTTATCGCTAGCTCATAATCCATCTGTACATGTAGCAGTTCTTCTTTGTCCACCCATCTGTCGGTGGACTTTTTGGTGACTTCCATATCTTGGCTATGGTAATACTGTGCAATGCAGATTTGCCTGCCTCTTTCTTTCCAATTCTGTCTTCTTAGGTTATAGGTCCAGGAATAAGCCTCTGGATCGTACGGTAGCTCAATGTTTACCTTTTAACGGCACCTCCACTCTGCTCTCATGAGTGGCTCTCTCCAGGTTACATCCCACTTAAAGTGGAGGGTTTGCATTTCTCCACAGCACCTTCAGCATTTATTCTTTGTGGTTTTTTACTGATGGTTATTCTGACTGGTGTGAGCTGATACGTCTTTGTGGCTGAATTTGCATGTGTCTCATGATCCATTAAAACTGAGCTTTAAGGCAGGTCCTTTTCATTTTTCAGGCTGTGAGTACCGCTTAGTTCTTCAAAGTGTTTTCTTAAAGTATGTATGTCATAATTTTAAAATTTTTTGGCCATTACCTCCCTGAAGACATTTTGCGGTGACCATTAGCACAGGCTTAAACCTGCGTTTGCAGGTAACGGCCAGAGGGTGGCGGTCTTTCTACGTTCCCCGTGCTGGTACTAGGGCAACAGGCCTTCCGGCCAGTGGTGTTCCTCGGTTATAAATTAGAGTGGAATGTGCCTGAAGAAACCCACAAATGCTGATGTCTCCTTACTTATGTTTGTCTTTTAAATTTACCTTATATTTATTATTGGAGCAATATTACATTGTGTACATGGAAGAGTTCTTCTTGGTGCGTTCCTCTGTTGATGGACATTTTCATTGCTTCCAAATGTTGGCTATGGTCAATATGGCTGGAGTGCAGGATTGCCAGCCTGTGACGTTTTGATTCTCATTTTCTCAGGGGATAGGCCCAGCAGTGGGTATGACTGATTGACGGGTAGCTCAGTGTTTACCTTTTCAAGGCACTTCCATTGTGTTTTCATTAGTGGCTCTTACCACGTCCCCCTTAGGGCCGAGTGTACGCATTCCTCCACAGTCCCTTCAGCATTTATTTTTTGAAACATTTTTGCTGATGGCCATTCTGACTGCTGTGAGCTGATAGGTTTTTGTAATTTGGGTTTGCATGTCTTTAAAAGTTCCTAAAATATATCATTTTCCCACACCTTTTTCTTTCCTCTTCTTTAAAGGAAAAGCTGTGAGTACCACATAGCTCTTGAAATTGTCTTCTTGGAAGGTTGCCCTCTTTTGAAATTTTTGCTCCATTTTTTATCCCAGGATTTATTTGGAGGGCAGGTGTCATTTACAGAATGGCAAGTTGGTGAATATTTAGTGACCTTTAGCAGTGGGTTGAAAGCTGCTGTTGTGGGAAATGGCCACAAGGAGGCAGCATTTCTCCATTCCCAAATCTGAGTACTAGGGCAGCAGAGCCTTTCTGGAAGTCGTGTTCCTAGGTTGTAAATTAGAATGGAATGTGCCAGGAGAAACCCCCATAAGTTTAGGTCTCATTACTTCTTGTTTTTGTTAATTTTTTTAATCGGGGTATGGACTAGAATATTGTTTGTCCTAGGGGTACACAATCTGGTTCATTTGTACATTATATATGTCTACTCTACAGATCCTCTTCCCATGTAAAATATTACAGAGTGTTCTGTAGACCTCCCTTGCTATATGGTCGGTCGTTTTGAAATATGTATATAATATGTATTTGGATATGTATAGTAACACTAATCTCATTTATCCATTCCCCCCACCTTTCCTTTTAGATGAGCATAGTTGGTTTTCTAAGTCTGTGAGTGTCTTTCTCTGTGGAAATATGTTCATTTGTGTCAGTGATTAGATAACGCCTCTAAGGGATATCATAGGATATAGGTCTTTTGCTTTCCGACTTACCTCATGTTTTGTGATTATCTCCAGGCTCATCTCTGGTGCCTCAAAGAGCAGTGTTTCATTGTTTTCCATGGCTAATATTCCATTGTGTACATGGACTCCTTCTTCTTTATCCATTCACCTGTTGATGGACATTTTGGTTGCTTCGCATCTTGGCTATTTTGAATAAGGCTGCAGTGCAGCATTTGCAGCCTGTGTCTTTTCGATCCTGGTCTTCTCAGGTGAGAGGCCCAGTGGTGTGCCTGCTGGATTGAATGGTACCTCAGTTTTCACTTTTCAACGCAGTTCCTTTCGGTGGTCATTATTGGCTGTTAACCACTTTCCATCCCACCAGCACCTAGAGGTTACACAGTTCTCTACAACCCCGTCAGCATTTATTGTTGGTAGACTTTTTGCTGACGGTCAGTCGACAGGTGTGAGTTGGAACCTTTTGGTTGATTAGATTGCATGAGTCTAATCATTCCTGAGGTTGAGCTTTTACCCATTTTCCTGTTTTTTTGTTTAAAGAGAGTGAGGAATACTTACCTCTGCATACTATCTTCTTGAAACATTCGCCTGTTTTGAATTTCTTTTGTCCATTCCCCACCTGAGCACAATTTTTGACGGCAGGTGTCCTTTACAGCCCTGAGCCCTTGTGAATTTTAAGTGACCAGTAGCTGTGGGTTTAAAGCTGCTCTTGCGGGAAACGGCCACAAGGGGGCAGCATTTCTCCTTTACCAAATCTGGTCACTAGGGCAACAGAGCCTTAATGGAAGTCGTGTTCTAGGTTGTAAAGTACAATGGAATGTGCCGGGAAAAAGCCCTTTAAGTGTATGTGTCATTCCTTCTTGTTTGTATTTTTAACAAAATTTTTATTCTTTATCACAGCAAATTCGATTACAATGGTTTGTTTGGTCTAGGTGTGCAAGATGTGGTTCCTTCACACATATACATATATCTATTCTTCTTTGGAATCTTTTCCCGTGTAGGTTATGACACAGTGTTGAGTAGTCTTCTCTTGGTATTCTGTAGGTCTTTGGTGATTATATTTTTCACGTGTGTTTGTATATCTCTGTTCACCTCAATAATGTAATGTACCCAATCCTCACACCTTTCCATTTGGTGAACCTTAAGTTTTTGTACTGAATCTGTGATTGCCTTTCTCTGTGGAAGTATCTTCGTTTGTATCAATTTTTAGGTAACACCTCTATGTGGTATGATAGGATATGTGTCTTTCGTTTTCTCACTTACTCCAAGTTGCGTGATTACTTCTAGAGTCATTAATGGTGCTGCAAATGGCATTGCTTCATTTTATCGCTAGCTCATAATCCATCTGTACATGTAGCAGTTCTTCTTTGTCCACCCATCTGTCGGTGGACTTTTTGGTGACTTCCATATCTTGGCTATGGTAATACTGTGCAATGCAGATTTGCCTGCCTCTTTCTTTCCAATTCTGTCTTCTTAGGTTATAGGTCCAGGAATAAGCCTCTGGATCGTACGGTAGCTCAATGTTTACCTTTTAATGGCACCTCCACTCTGCTCTCATGAGTGGCTCTCTCCAGGTTACATCCCACTTAAAGTGGAGGGTTTGCATTTCTCCACAGCACCTTCAGGATTTATTCTTTGTGGTTTTTTACTGATGGTTATTCTGACTGGTGTGAGCTGATACGTCTTTGTGGCTGAATTTGCATGTTTCTCATGATCCATTAAAACTGAGCTTTAAGGCAGGTCCTTTTCATTTTTCAGGCTGTGAGTACCGCTTAGTTCTTCAAAGTGTTTTCTTAAAGTATGTATGTCATAATTTTAAAATTTTTTCGCCATTACCTCCCTGAAGACATTTTGCGGTGACCATTAGCACAGGCTTAAACCTGCGTTTGCAGGTAACGGCCAGAGGGTGGCAGTCTTTCTACGTTCCCCATGCTGGTACTAGGGCAACAGGCCTTCCGGCCAGTGGTGTTCCTCGGTTATAAATTAGAGTGGATTGTGCCTGAAGAAACCCACAAATGCTGATGTCTCCTTACTTATGTTTGTCTTTTAAATTTACCTTATATTTATTATTGGAGCAATATTACATTGTGTACATGGAACAGTTCTTCTTGGTGCGTTCCTCTGTTGATGGACATTTTCATTGCTTCCAAATGTTGGCTATGGTCAATATGGCTGGAGTGCAGGATTGCCAGCCTGTGACGTTTTGATTCTCATTTTTTCAGGGGATAGGCCCAGCAGTGGTTATGACTGATTGACGGGTAGCTCAGTGTTTACCTTTTCAAGGCACTTCCATTGTGTTTTCATTAGTGGCTCTTACCACGTCCCCCTTAGGGCCGAGTGTATGCATTCCTCCACAGTCCCTTCAGCATTTATTTTTTGAAACATTTTTGCTGATGGCCATTCTGACTGCTGTGAGCTGATAGGTTTTTGTAATTTGGGTTTGCATGTCTTTAAAAATTCCTAAAATATATCATTTTCCCACACCTTTTTCTTTCCTCTTCTTTAAAGGAAAAGCTGTGAGTACCACATAGCTCTTGAAATTGTCTTCTTGGAAGGTTGCCCTCTTTTGAAATTTTTGCTCCATTTTTGATCCCAGGATTTATTTGGAGGGCAGGTGTCATTTACAGAATGGCAAGTTGGTGAATATTTAGTGACCTTTAGCAGTGGGTTGAAAGCTGCTGTTGTGGGAAATGGCCACAAGGAGGCAGCATTTCTCCATTCCCAAATCTGAGTACTAGGGCAGCAGAGCCTTTCTGGAAGTCGTGTTCCTAGGTTGTAAATTAGAATGGAATGTGCCAGGAGAAACCCCCATAAGTTTAGGTCTCATTACTTCTTGTTTTTGTTAATTTTTTTAATCGGGGTAAGGACTAGAATATTGTTTGTCCTAGGGGTACACAATCTGGTTCAATTGTACATTATATATGTCTACTCTACAGATCCTCTTCCCATGTAAAATATTACAGAGTGTTCTGTAGACCTCCCTTGCTATATGGTCGGTCGTTTTGAAATATGTATATAATATGTATTTGGATATGTATAGTAACACTAATCTCATTTATCCATTCCCCCCACCTTTCCTTTTAGATGAGCATAGTTGGTTTTCTAAGTCTGTGAGTGTCTTTCTCTGTGGAAATATGTTCATTTGTGTCAGTGATTAGATAACGCCTCTAAGGGATATCATAGGATATAGGTCTTTTGCTTTCCGACTTACCTCATGTTTTGTGATTATCTCCAGGCTCATCTCTGGTGCCTCAAAGAGCAGTGTTTCATTGTTTTCCATGGCTAATATTCCACTGTGTACATGGACTCCTTCTTCTTTATCCATTCACCTGTTGATGGACATTTTGGTTGCTTCCCATCTTGGCTATTTTGAATAAGGCTGCAGTGCAGCCTTTGCAGCCTGTGTCTTTTCGATCCTGGTCTTCTCAGGTGAGAGGCCCAGTGGTGTGCCTGTTGCATTGAGTGGTACCTCAATTTTCACTTTTCAACGCAGTTCCTTTTGGTACTCCTTACTGGCTGTTAACCACTTTACATCTCACCAGCACCTAGAGGTTACACAGTTCTCTACAACCCCGTCAGCATTTATTGTTGGTAGACTTTTTGCTGACGGTCAGTCGACAGGTGTGAGTTGAAACCTTTTGGTTGATTAGATTGCATGAGTCTAATCATTCCTGAGGTTGAGCTTTTACCCATTTTCCTGTTTTTTTGTTTAAAGAGAGTGAGGAATACTTACCTCTGCATACTATCTTCTTGAAACATTCGCCTGTTTTGAATTTCTTTTGTCCATTCCCCACCTGAGCACAATTTTTGACGGCAGGTGTCCTTTACAGCCCTGAGCCCTTGTGAATTTTAAGTGACCAGTAGCTGTGGGTTTAAAGCTGCTCTTGCGGGAAACGGCCACAAGGGGGCAGCATTTCTCCTTTACCAAATCTGGTCACTAGGGCAACAGAGCCTTAATGGAAGTCGTGTTCTAGGTTGTAAAGTACAATGGAATGTGCCGGGAAAAAGCCCTTTAAGTGTATGTGTCATTCCTTCTTGTTTGTATTTTTAACAAAATTTTTATTCTTTATCACAGCAAATTCGATTACAATGGTTTGTTTTGTCTAGGTGTGCAAGACATGGTTCCTTCACACATATACATATATCTATTCTTCTTTGGAATGTTTTCCCGTGTAGGTTATGACACAGTGTTGAGTAGTCTTCTCTTGGTATTCTGTAGGTCTTTGGTGATTATATTTTTCACGTGTGTTTGTATATCTCTGTTCACCTCAATAATGTAATGTACCCAATCCTCACACCTTTCCATTTGGTGAACCTTAAGTTTTTGTACTGAATCTGTGATTGCCTTTCTCTGTGGAAGTATCTTCGTTTGTATCAATTTTTAGGTAACACCTCTATGTGGTATGATAGGATATGTGTCTTTCGTTTTCTCACTTACTCCAAGTTGCGTGATTACTTCTAGAGTCATCTATGGTGCTGCAAATGGCATTGCTTCATTTTATCGCTAGCTCATAATCCATCTGTACATGTAGCAGTTCTTCTTTGTCCACCCATCTGTCGGTGGACTTTTTGGTGACTTCCATATCTTGGCTATGGTAATACTGTGCAATGCAGATTTGCCTGCCTCTTTCTTTCCAATTCTGTCTTCTTAGGTTATAGGTCCAGGAATAAGCCTCTGGATCGTACGGTAGCTCAATGTTTACCTTTTAACGGCACCTCCACTCTGCTCTCATGAGTGGCTCTCTCCAGGTTACATCCCACTTAAAGTGGAGGGTTTGCATTTCTCCACAGCACCTTCAGCATTTATTCTTTGTGGTTTTTTACTGATGGTTATTCTGACTGGTGTGAGCTGATACGTCTTTGTGGCTGAATTTGCATGTGTCTCATGATCCATTAAAACTGAGCTTTAAGGCAGGTCCTTTTCATTTTTCAGGCTGTGAGTACCGCTTAGTTCTTCAAAGTGTTTTCTTAAAGTATGTATGTCATAATTTTAAAATTTTTTCGCCATTACCTCCCTGAAGACATTTTGCGGTGACCATTAGCACAGGCTTAAACCTGCGTTTGCAGGTAACGGCCAGAGGGTGGCAGTCTTTCTACGTTCCCCATGCTGGTACTAGGGCAACAGGCCTTCCGGCCAGTGGTGTTCCTCGGTTATAAATTAGAGTGGATTGTGCCTGAAGAAACCCACAAATGCTGATGTCTCCTTACTTATGTTTGTCTTTTAAATTTACCTTATATTTATTATTGGAGCAATATTACATTGTGTACATGGAACAGTTCTTCTTGGTGCGTTCCTCTGTTGATGGACATTTTCATTGCTTCCAAATGTTGGCTATGGTCAATATGGCTGGAGTGCAGGATTGCCAGCCTGTGACGTTTTGATTCTCATTTTTTCAGGGGATAGGCCCAGCAGTGGTTATGACTGATTGACGGGTAGCTCAGTGTTTACCTTTTCAAGGCACTTCCATTGTGTTTTCATTAGTGGCTCTTACCACGTCCCCCTTAGGGCCGAGTGTATGCATTCCTCCACAGTCCCTTCAGCATTTATTTTTTGAAACATTTTTGCTGATGGCCATTCTGACTGCTGTGAGCTGATAGGTTTTTGTAATTTGGGTTTGCATGTCTTTAAAAATTCCTAAAATATATCATTTTCCCACACCTTTTTCTTTCCTCTTCTTTAAAGGAAAAGCTGTGAGTACCACATAGCTCTTGAAATTGTCTTCTTGGAAGGTTGCCCTCTTTTGAAATTTTTGCTCCATTTTTGATCCCAGGATTTATTTGGAGGGCAGGTGTCATTTACAGAATGGCAAGTTGGTGAATATTTAGTGACCTTTAGCAGTGGGTTGAAAGCTGCTGTTGTGGGAAATGGCCACAAGGAGGCAGCATTTCTCCATTCCCAAATCTGAGTACTAGGGCAGCAGAGCCTTTCTGGAAGTCGTGTTCCTAGGTTGTAAATTAGAATGGAATGTGCCAGGAGAAACCCCCATAAGTTTAGGTCTCATTACTTCTTGTTTTTGTTAATTTTTTTAATCGGGGTAAGGACTAGAATATTGTTTGTCCTAGGGGTACACAATCTGGTTCAATTGTACATTATATATGTCTACTCTACAGATCCTCTTCCCATGTAAAATATTACAGAGTGTTCTGTAGACCTCCCTTGCTATATGGTCGGTCGTTTTGAAATATGTATATAATATGTATTTGGATATGTATAGTAACACTAATCTCATTTATCCATTCCCCCCACCTTTCCTTTTAGATGAGCATAGTTGGTTTTCTAAGTCTGTGAGTGTCTTTCTCTGTGGAAATATGTTCATTTGTGTCAGTGATTAGATAACGCCTCTAAGGGATATCATAGGATATAGGTCTTTTGCTTTCCGACTTACCTCATGTTTTGTGATTATCTCCAGGCTCATCTCTGGTGCCTCAAAGAGCAGTGTTTCATTGTTTTCCATGGCTAATATTCCACTGTGTACATGGACTCCTTCTTCTTTATCCATTCACCTGTTGATGGACATTTTGGTTGCTTCCCATCTTGGCTATTTTGAATAAGGCTGCAGTGCAGCCTTTGCAGCCTGTGTCTTTTCGATCCTGGTCTTCTCAGGTGAGAGGCCCAGTGGTGTGCCTGTTGCATTGAGTGGTACCTCAATTTTCACTTTTCAACGCAGTTCCTTTTGGTACTCCTTACTGGCTGTTAACCACTTTACATCTCACCAGCACCTAGAGGTTACACAGTTCTCTACAACCCCGTCAGCATTTATTGTTGGTAGACTTTTTGCTGACGGTCAGTCGACAGGTGTGAGTTGAAACCTTTTGGTTGATTAGATTGCATGAGTCTAATCATTCCTGAGGTTGAGCTTTTACCCATTTTCCTGTTTTTTTGTTTAAAGAGAGTGAGGAATACTTACCTCTGCATACTATCTTCTTGAAACATTCGCCTGTTTTGAATTTCTTTTGTCCATTCCCCACCTGAGCACAATTTTTGACGGCAGGTGTCCTTTACAGCCCTGAGCCCTTGTGAATTTTAAGTGACCAGTAGCTGTGGGTTTAAAGCTGCTCTTGCGGGAAACGGCCACAAGGGGGCAGCATTTCTCCTTTACCAAATCTGGTCACTAGGGCAACAGAGCCTTAATGGAAGTCGTGTTCTAGGTTGTAAAGTACAATGGAATGTGCCGGGAAAAAGCCCTTTAAGTGTATGTGTCATTCCTTCTTGTTTGTATTTTTAACAAAATTTTTATTCTTTATCACAGCAAATTCGATTACAATGGTTTGTTTTGTCTAGGTGTGCAAGACATGGTTCCTTCACACATATACATATATCTATTCTTCTTTGGAATCTTTTCCCGTGTAGGTTATGACACAATGTTGAGTAGTCTTCTCTTGGTATTCTGTAGGTCTTTGGTGATTATATATTTCACGTGTGTTTGTATATCTCTGTTCACCTCAATATGGTAATGTACCCAATCCTCACACCTTTCCATTTGGTGAACCTTAAGTTTTTGTACTGAATCTGTGATTGCCTTTCTCTGTGGAAGTATCTTCGTTTGTATCAATTTTTAGGTAACACCTCTATGTGGTATGATAGGATATGTGTCTTTCGCTTTCTCACTTACTCCAAGTTGCGTGATTACTTCTAGAGTCATCTATGGTGCTGCAAATGGCATTGCTTCATTTTATCGCTAGCTCATAATCCATCTGTACATGTAGCAGTTCTTCTTTGTCCACCCATCTGTCGGTGGACTTTTTGGTGACTTCCATATCTTGGCTATGGTAATACTGTGCAATGCAGATTTGCCTGCCTCTTTCTTTCCAATTCTGTCTTCTTAGGTTATAGGTCCAGGCATAAGCCTCTGGATCGTACGGTAGCTCAATGTTTACCTTTTAACGGCACCTCCACTCTGCTCTCATGAGTGGCTCTCTCCAGGTTACATCCCACTTAAAGTGGAGGGTTTGCATTTCTTCACAGCACCTTCAGCATTTATTCTTTGTGGTTTTTTACTGATGGTTATTCTGACTGGTGTGAGCTGATACGTCTTTGTGGCTGAATTTGCATGTGTCTCATGATCCATTAAAACTGAGCTTTAAGGCAGGTCCTTTTCATTTTTCAGGCTGTGAGTACAGCTTAGTTCTTCAAAGTGTTTTCTTAAAGTATGTATGTCATAATTTTAAAATTTTTTGGCCATTACCTCCCTGAAGACATTTTGCGGTGACCATTAGCACAGGCTTAAACCTGCGTTTGCAGGTAACGGCCAGAGGGTGGCAGTCTTTCTACGTTCCCCATGCTGGTACTAGGGCAACAGGCCTTCCGGCCAGTGGTGTTCCTCGGTAATAAATTAGAGTGGATTGTGCCTGAAGAAACCCACAAATGCTGATGTCTCCTTACTTATGTTTGTCTTTTAAATTTACCTTATATTTATTATTGGAGCAATATTACATTGTGTACATGGAACAGTTCTTCTTGGTGCGTTCCTCTGTTGATGGACATTTTCATTGCTTCCAAATGTTGGCTATGGTCAATATGGCTGGAGTGCAGGATTGCCAGCCTGTGACGTTTTGATTCTCATTTTCTCAGGGGATAGGCCCAGCAGTGGGTATGACTGATTGACGGGTAGCTCAGTGTTTACCTTTTCAAGGCACTTCCATTGTGTTTTCATTAGTGGCTCTTACCACGTCCCCCTTAGGGCCGAGTGTACGCATTCCTCCACAGTCCCTTCAGCATTTATTTTTTGAAACATTTTTGCTGATGGCCATTCTGACTGCTGTGAGCTGATAGGTTTTTGTAATTTGGGTTTGCATGTCTTTAAAAATTCCTAAAATATATCATTTTCCCACACCTTTTTCTTTCCTCTTCTTTAAAGGAAAAGCTGTGAGTACCACATAGCTCTTGAAATTGTCTTCTTGGAAGGTTGCCCTCTTTTGAAATTTTTGCTCCATTTTTGATCCCAGGATTTATTTGGAGGGCAGGTGTCATTTACAGAATGGCAAGTTGGTGAATATTTAGTGACCTTTAGCAGTGGGTTGAAAGCTGCTGTTGTGGGAAATGGCCACAAGGAGGCAGCATTTCTCCATTCCCAAATCTGAGTACTAGGGCAGCAGAGCCTTTCTGGAAGTCGTGTTCCTAGGTTGTAAATTAGAATGGAATGTGCCAGGAGAAACCCCCATAAGTTTAGGTCTCATTACTTCTTGTTTTTGTTAATTTTTTTAATCGGGGTAAGGACTAGAATATTGTTTGTCCTAGGGGTACACAATCTGGTTCATTTGTACATTATATATGTCTACTCTACAGATCCTCTTCCCATGTAAAATATTACAGAGTGTTCTGTAGACCTCCCTTGCTATATGGTCGGTCGTTTTGAAATATGTATATAATATGTATTTGGATATGTATAGTAACACTAATCTCATTTATCCATTCCCCCCACCTTTCCTTTTAGATGAGCATAGTTGGTTTTCTAAGTCTGTGAGTGTCTTTCTCTGTGGAAATATGTTCATTTGTGTCAGTGATTAGATAACGCCTCTAAGGGATATCATAGGATATAGGTCTTTTGCTTTCCGACTTACCTCATGTTTTGTGATTATCTCCAGGCTCATCTCTGGTGCCTCAAAGAGCAGTGTTTCATTGTTTTCCATGGCTAATATTCCATTGTGTACATGGACTCCTTCTTCTTTATCCATTCACCTGTTGATGGACATTTTGGTTGCTTCCCATCTTGGCTATTTTGAATAAGGCTGCAGTGCAGCCTTTGCAGCCTGTGTCTTTTCGATCCTGGTCTTCTCAGGTGAGAGGCCCAGTGGTGTGCCTGTTGCATTGAGTGGTACCTCAATTTTCACTTTTCAACGCAGTTCCTTTTGGTACTCCTTACTGGCTGTTAACCACTTTACATCTCACCAGCACCTAGAGGTTACACAGTTCTCTACAACCCCGTCAGCATTTATTGTTGGTAGACTTTTTGCTGACGGTCAGTCGACAGGTGTGAGTTGAAACCTTTTGGTTGATTAGATTGCATGAGTCTAATCATTCCTGAGGTTGAGCTTTTACCCATTTTCCTGTTTTTTTGTTTAAAGAGAGTGAGGAATACTTACCTCTGCATACTATCTTCTTGAAACATTCGCCTGTTTTGAATTTCTTTTGTCCATTCCCCACCTGAGCACAATTTTTGACGGCAGGTGTCCTTTACAGCCCTGAGCCCTTGTGAATTTTAAGTGACCAGTAGCTGTGGGTTTAAAGCTGCTCTTGCGGGAAACGGCCACAAGGGGGCAGCATTTCTCCTTTACCAAATCTGGTCACTAGGGCAACAGAGCCTTAATGGAAGTCGTGTTCTAGGTTGTAAAGTACAATGGAATGTGCCGGGAAAAAGCCCTTTAAGTGTATGTGTCATTCCTTCTTGTTTGTATTTTTAACAAAATTTTTATTCTTTATCACAGCAAATTCGATTACAATGGTTTGTTTGGTCTAGGTGTGCAAGATGTGGTTCCTTCACACATATACATATATCTATGCTTCTTTGGAATCTTTTCCCGTGTAGGTTATGACACAATGTTGAGTAGTCTTCTCTTGGTATTCTGTAGGTCTTTGGTGATTATATATTTCACGTGTGTTTGTATATCTCTGTTCACCTCAATATGGTAATGTACCCAATCCTCACACCTTTCCATTTGGTGAACCTTAAGTTTTTGTACTGAATCTGTGATTGCCTTTCTCTGTGGAAGTATCTTCGTTTGTATTCAATTTTTAGGTAACACCTCTATGTGATATGATAGGATATGTGTCTTTCGCTTTCTCACTTACTCCAAGTTGCGTGATTACTTCTAGAGTCATCTATGGTGCTGCAAATGGCATTGCTTCATTTTATCGCTAGCTCATAATCCATCTGTACATGTAGCAGTTCTTCTTTGTCCACCCATCTGTCGTTGGACTTTTTGGTGACTTCCATATCTTGGCTATGGTAATACTGTGCAATGCAGATTTGCCTGCCTCTTTCTTTCCAATTCTGTCTTCTTAGGTTATAGGTCCAGGAATAAGCCTCTGGATCGTACGGTAGCTCAATGTTTACCTTTTAACGGCACCTCCACTCTGCTCTCATGAGTGGCTCTCTCCAGGTTACATCCCACTTAAAGTGGAGGGTTTGCATTTCTTCACAGCACCTTCAGCATTTATTCTTTGTGGTTTTTTACTGATGGTTATTCTGACTGGTGTGTGCTGATACGTCTTTGTGGCTGAATTTGCATGTGTCTCATGATCCATTAAAACTGAGCTTTAAGGCAGGTCCTTTTCATTTTTCAGGCTGTGAGTACAGTTTAGTTCTTCAAAGTGTTTTCTTAAAGTATGTATGTCATAATTTTAAAATTTTTTCGCCATTACCTCCCTGAAGACATTTTGCGGTGACCATTAGCACAGGCTTAAACCTGCGTTTGCAGGTAACGGCCAGAGGGTGGCAGTCTTTCTACGTTCCCCATGCTGGTACTAGGGCAACAGGCCTTCCGGCCAGTGGTGTTCCTCGGTTATAAATTAGAGTGGATTGTGCCTGAAGAAACCCACAAATGCTGATGTCTCCTTACTTATGTTTGTCTTTTAAATTTACCTTATATTTATTATTGGAGCAATATTACATTGTGTACATGGAACAGTTATTCTTGGTGCGTTCCTCTGTTGATGGACATTTTCATTGCTTCCAAATGTTGGCTATGGTCAATATGGCTGGAGTGCAGGATTGCCAGCCTGTGACGTTTTGATTCTCATTTTCTCAGGGGATAGGCCCAGCAGTGGGTATGACTGATTGACGGGTAGCTCAGTGTTTACCTTTTCAAGGCACTTCCATTGTGTTTTCATTAGTGGCTCTTACCACGTCCCCCTTAGGGCCGAGTGTACGCATTCCTCCACAGTCCCTTCAGCATTTATTTTTTGAAACATTTTTGCTGATGGCCATTCTGACTGCTGTGAGCTGATAGGGTTTTGTAATTTGGGTTTGCATGTCTTTAAAAATTCCTAAAATATATCACTTTCCCACACCTTTTCTTTCCTCTTTAAAGGAAAAGCTGTGAGTACCACATAGCTCTTGAAATTGTCTTCTTGGAAGGTTGCCCTCTTTTGAAATTTTTGCTCCATTTTTGATCCCAGGATTTATTTGGAGGGCAGGTGTCATTTACAGAATGGCAAGTTGGTGAATATTTAGTGACCTTTAGCAGTGGGTTGAAAGCTGCTGTTGTGGGAAATGGCCACAAGGAGGCAGCATTTCTCCATTCCCAAATCTGAGTACTAGGGCAGCAGAGCCTTTCTGGAAGTCGTGTTCCTAGGTTGTAAATTAGAATGGAATGTGCCAGGAGAAACCCCCATAAGTTTAGGTCTCATTACTTCTTGTTTTTGTTAATTTTTTTAATCGGGGTAAGGACTAGAATATTGTTTGTCCTAGGGGTACACAATCTGGTTCATTTGTACATTATATATGTCTACTCTACAGATCCTCTTCCCATGTAAAATATTACAGAGTGTTCTGTAGACCTCCCTTGCTATATGGTCGGTCGTTTTGAAATATGTATATAATATGTATTTGGATATGTATAGTAACACTAATCTCATTTATCCATTCCCCCCACCTTTCCTTTTAGATGAGCATAGTTGGTTTTCTAAGTCTGTGAGTGTCTTTCTCTGTGGAAATATGTTCATTTGTGTCAGTGATTAGATAACGCCTCTAAGGGATATCATAGGATATAGGTCTTTTGCTTTCCGACTTACCTCATGTTTTGTGATTATCTCCAGGCTCATCTCTGGTGCCTCAAAGAGCAGTGTTTCATTGTTTTCCATGGCTAATATTCCATTGTGTACATGGACTCCTTCTTCTTTATCCATTCACCTGTTGATGGACATTTTGGTTGCTTCCCATCTTGGCTATTTTGAATAAGGCTGCAGTGCAGCCTTTGCAGCCTGTGTCTTTTCGATCCTGGTCTTCTCAGGTGAGAGGCCCAGTGGTGTGCCTGTTGCATTGAGTGGTACCTCAATTTTCACTTTTCAACGCAGTTCCTTTTGGTACTCCTTACTGGCTGTTAACCACTTTACATCTCACCAGCACCTAGAGGTTACACAGTTCTCTACAACCCCGTCAGCATTTATTGTTGGTAGACTTTTTGCTGACGGTCAGTCGACAGGTGTGAGTTGAAACCTTTTGGTTGATTAGATTGCATGAGTCTAATCATTCCTGAGGTTGAGCTTTTACCCATTTTCCTGTTTTTTTGTTTAAAGAGAGTGAGGAATACTTACCTCTGCATACTATCTTCTTGAAACATTCGCCTGTTTTGAATTTCTTTTGTCCATTCCCCACCTGAGCACAATTTTTGACGGCAGGTGTCCTTTACAGCCCTGAGCCCTTGTGAATTTTAAGTGACCAGTAGCTGTGGGTTTAAAGCTGCTCTTGCGGGAAACGGCCACAAGGGGGCAGCATTTCTCCTTTACCAAATCTGGTCACTAGGGCAACAGAGCCTTAATGGAAGTCGTGTTCTAGGTTGTAAAGTACAATGGAATGTGCCGGGAAAAAGCCCTTTAAGTGTATGTGTCATTCCTTCTTGTTTGTATTTTTAACAAAATTTTTATTCTTTATCACAGCAAATTCGATTACAATGGTTTGTTTGGTCTAGGTGTGCAAGATGTGGTTCCTTCACACATATACATATATCTATTCTTCTTTGGAATCTTTTCCCGTGTAGGTTATGACACAATGTTGAGTAGTCTTCTCTTGGTATTCTGTAGGTCTTTGGTGATTATATATTTCACGTGTGTTTGTATATCTCTGTTCACCTCAATATGGTAATGTACCCAATCCTCACACCTTTCCATTTGGTGAACCTTAAGTTTTTGTACTGAATCTGTGATTGCCTTTCTCTGTGGAAGTATCTTCGTTTGTATCAATTTTTAGGTAACACCTCTATGTGGTATGATAGGATATGTGTCTTTCGTTTTCTCACTTACTCCAAGTTGCGTGATTACTTCTAGAGTCATCTATGGTGCTGCAATGGCATTGCTTCATTTTATCGCTAGCTCATAATCCATCTGTACATGTAGCAGTTCTTCTTTGTCCACCCATCTGTCGTTGGACTTTTTGGTGACTTCCATATCTTGGCTATGGTAATACTGTGCAATGCAGATTTGCCTGCCTCTTTCTTTCCAATTCTGTCTTCTTAGGTTATAGGTCCAGGAATAAGCCTCTGGATCGTACGGTAGCTCAATGTTTACCTTTTAACGGCACCTCCACTCTGCTCTCATGAGTGGCTCTCTCCAGGTTACATCCCACTTAAAGTGGAGGGTTTGCATTTCTCCACAGCACCTTCAGCATTTATTCTTTGTGGTTTTTTACTGATGGTTATTCTGACTGGTGTGAGCTGATACGTCTTTGTGGCTGAATTTGCATGTGTCTCATGATCCATTAAAACTGAGCTTTAAGGCAGGTCCTTTTCATTTTTCAGGCTGTGAGTACCGCTTAGTTCTTCAAAGTGTTTTCTTAAAGTATGTATGTCATAATTTTAAAATTTTTTGGCCATTACCTCCCTGAAGACATTTTGCGGTGACCATTAGCACAGGCTTAAACCTGCGTTTGCAGGTAACGGCCAGAGGGTGGCAGTCTTTCTACGTTCCCCATGCTGGTACTAGGGCAACAGGCCTTCCGGCCAGTGGTGTTCCTCGGTTATAAATTAGAGTGGAATGTGCCTGAAGAAACCCACAAATGCTGATGTCTCCTTACTTATATTTGTCTTTTAAATTTACCTTATATTTATTATTGGAGCAATATTACATTGTGTACATGGAACAGTTCTTCTTGGTGCGTTCCTCTGTTGATGGACATTTTCATTGCTTCCAAATGTTGGCTATGGTCAATATGGCTGGAGTGCAGGGTTGCCAGCCTGTGACGTTTTGATTCTCATTTTCTCAGGGGATAGGCCCAGCAGTGGGTATGACTGATTGACGGGTAGCTCAGTGTTTACCTTTTCAAGGCACTTCCATTGTGTTTTCATTAGTGGCTCTTACCACGTCCCCCTTAGGGCCGAGTGTACGCATTCCTCCACAGTCCCTTCAGCATTTATTTTTTGAAACATTTTTGCTGATGGCCATTCTGACTGCTGTGAGCTGATAGGGTTTTGTAATTTGGGTTTGCATGTCTTTAAAAATTCCTAAAATATATCATTTTCCCACACCTTTTCTTTCCTCTTTAAAGGAAAAGCTGTGAGTACCACATAGCTCTTGAAATTGTCTTCTTGGAAGGTTGCCCTCTTTTGAAATTTTTGCTCCATTTTTGATCCCAGGATTTATTTGGAGGGCAGGTGTCATTTACAGAATTGCAAGTTGGTGAACATTTAGTGACCTTTAGCAGTGGGTTGAAAGCTGCTGTTGTGGGAAATGGCCACAAGGAGGCAGCATTTCTCCATTCCCAAATCTGAGTACTAGGGCAGCAGAGCCTTTCTGGAAGTCGTGTTCCTAGGTTGTAAATTAGAATGGAATGTGCCAGGAGAAACCCCCATAAGTTTAGGTCTCATTACTTCTTGTTTTTGTTAATTTTTTTAATCGGGGTAAGGACTAGAATATTGTTTGTCCTAGGGGTACACAATCTGGTTCATTTGTACATTATATATGTCTACTCTACAGATCCTCTTCCCATGTAAAATATGACAGAGTGTTCTGTAGACCTCCCTTGCTATATGGTCGGTCGTTTTGAAATATGTATATAATATGTATTTGGATATGTATAGTAACACTAATCTCATTTATCCATTCCCCCCACCTTTCCTTTTAGATGAGCATAGTTGGTTTTCTAAGTCTGTGAGTGTCTGTCTCTGTGGAAATATGTTCATTTGTGTCAGTGATTAGATAACGCCTCTAAGGGATATCATAGGATATAGGTCTTTTGCTTTCCGACTTACCTCATGTTTTGTGATTATCTCCAGGCTCATCTCTGGTGCCTCAAAGAGCAGTGTTTCATTGTTTTCCATGGCTAATATTCCATTGTGTACATGGACTCCTTCTTCTTTATCCATTCACCTGTTGATGGACATTTTGGTTGCTTCCCATCTTGGCTATTTTGAATAAGGCTGCAGTGCAGCCTTTGCAGCCTGTGTCTTTTCGATCCTGGTCTTCTCAGGTGAGAGGCCCAGTGGTGTGCCTGTTGCATTGAGTGGTACCTCAATTTTCACTTTTCAACGCAGTTCCTTTTGGTACTCCTTACTGGCTGTTAACCACTTTACATCTCACCAGCACCTAGAGGTTACACAGTTCTCTACAACCCCGTCAGCATTTATTGTTGGTAGACTTTTTGCTGACGGTCAGTCGACAGGTGTGAGTTGAAACCTTTTGGTTGATTAGATTGCATGAGTCTAATCATTCCTGAGGTTGAGCTTTTACCCATTTTCCTGATTTTTTGTTTAAAGAGAGTGAGGAATACTTACCTCTGCATACTATCTTCTTGAAACATTCGCCTGTTTTGAATTTCTTTTGTCCATTCCCCACCTGAGCACAATTTTTGACGGCAGGTGTCCTTTACAGCCCTGAGCCCTTGTGAATTTTAAGTGACCAGTAGCTGTGGGTTTAAAGCTGCTCTTGCGGGAAACGGCCACAAGGGGGCAGCATTTCTCCTTTACCAAATCTGGTCACTAGGGCAACAGAGCCTTAATGGAAGTCGTGTTCTAGGTTGTAAAGTACAATGGAATGTGCCGGGAAAAAGCCCTTTAAGTGTATGTGTCATTCCTTCTTGTTTGTATTTTTAACAAAATTTTTATTCTTTATCACAGCAAATTCGATTACAATGGTTTGTTTGGTCTAGGTGTGCAAGATGTGGTTCCTTCACACATATACATATATCTATTCTTCTTTGGAATCTTTTCCCGTGTAGGTTATGACACAATGTTGAGTAGTCTTCTCTTGGTATTCTGTAGGTCTTTGGTGATTATATATTTCACGTGTGTTTGTATATCTCTGTTCACCTCAATATGGTAATGTACCCAATCCTCACACCTTTCCATTTGGTGAACCTTAAGTTTTTGTACTGAATCTGTGATTGCCTTTCTCTGTGGAAGTATCTTCGTTTGTATCAATTTTTAGGTAACACCTCTATGTGGTATGATAGGATATGTGTCTTTCGTTTTCTCACTTACTCCAAGTTGCGTGATTACTTCTAGAGTCATCTATGGTGCTGCAAATGGCATTGCTTCATTTTATCGCTAGCTCATAATCCATCTGTACATGTAGCAGATCTTCTTTGTCCACCCATCTGTCGGTGGACTTTTTGGTGACTTCCATATCTTGGCTATGGTAATACTGTGCAATGCAGATTTGCCTGCCTCTTTCTTTCCAATTCTGTCTTCTTAGGTTATAGGTCCAGGAATAAGCCTCTGGATCGTACGGTAGCTCAATGTTTACCTTTTAACGGCACCTCCACTCTGCTCTCATGAGTGGCTCTCTCCAGGTTACATCCCACTTAAAGTGGAGGGTTTGCATTTCTCCACAGCACCTTCAGCATTTATTCTTTGTGGTTTTTTACTGATGGTTATTCTGACTGGTGTGAGCTGATACGTCTTTGTGGCTGAATTTGCATGTGTCTCATGATCCATTAAAACTGAGCTTTAAGGCAGGTCCTTTTCATTTTTCAGGCTGTGAGTACAGCTTAGTTCTTCAAAGTGTTTTCTTAAAGTATGTATGTCATAATTTTAAGATTTTTTCGCCATTACCTCCCTGAAGACATTTTGCGGTGACCATTAGCACAGGCTGAAACCTGCGTTTGCAGGTAACGGCCAGAGGGTGGCAGTCTTTCTACGTTCCCCATGCTGGTACTAGGGCAACAGGCCTTCCGGCCAGTGGTGTTCCTCGGTTATAAATTAGAGTGGATTGTGCCTGAAGAAACCCACAAATGCTGATGTCTCCTTACTTATGTTTGTCTTTTAAATTTACCTTATATTTATTATTGGAGCAATATTACATTGTGTACATGGAAGAGTTCTTCTTGGTGCGTTCCTCTGTTGATGGACATTTTCATTGCTTCCAAATGTTGGCTATGGTCAATATGGCTGGAGTGCAGGATTGCCAGCCTGTGACGTTTTGATTCTCATTTTCTCAGGGGATAGGCCCAGCAGTGGGTATGACTGATTGACGGGTAGCTCAGTGTTACCTTTTCAAGGCACTTCCATTGTGTTTTCATTAGTGGCTCTTACCAAGTCCCCCTTAGGGCCGAGTGTACGCATTCCTCCACAGTCCCTTCAGCATTTATTTTTTGAAACATTTTTGCTGATGGCCATTCTGACTGCTGTGAGCTGATAGGTTTTTGTAATTTGGGTTTGCATGTCTTTAAAAATTCCTAAAATATATCATTTTCCCACACCTTTTTCTTTCCTCTTCTTTAAAGGAAAAGCTGTGAGTACCACATAGCTCTTGAAATTGTCTTCTTGGAAGGTTGCCCTCTTTTGAAATTTTTGCTCCATTTTTGATCCCAGGATTTATTTGGAGGGCAGGTGTCATTTACAGAATGGCAAGTTGGTGAATATTTAGTGACCTTTAGCAGTGGGTTGAAAGCTGCTGTTGTGGGAAATGGCCACAAGGAGGCAGCATTTCTCCATTCCCAAATCTGAGTACTAGGGCAGCAGAGCCTTTCTGGAAGTCGTGTTCCTAGGTTGTAAATTAGAATGGAATGTGCCAGGAGAAACCCCCATAAGTTTAGGTCTCATTACTTCTTGTTTTTGTTATTTTTTTTAATCGGGGTAAGGACTAGAATATTGTTTGTCCTAGGGGTACACAATCTGGTTCATTTGTACATTATATATGTCTACTCTACAGATCCTCTTCCCATGTAAAATATTACAGAGTGTTCTGTAGACCTCCCTTGCTATATGGTCGGTCGTTTTGAAATATGTATATAATATGTATTTGGATATGTATAGTAACACTAATCTCATTTATCCATTCCCCCCACCTTTCCTTTTAGATGAGCATAGTTGGTTTTCTAAGTCTGTGAGTGTCTTTCTCTGTGGAAATATGTTCATTTGTGTCAGTGATTAGATAACGCCTCTAAGGGATATCATAGGATATAGGTCTTTTGCTTTCCGACTTACCTCATGTTTTGTGATTATCTCCAGGCTCATCTCTGGTGCCTCAAAGAGCAGTGTTTCATTGTTTTCCATGGCTAATATTCCATTGTGTACATGGACTCCTTCTTCTTTATCCATTCACCTGTTGATGGACATTTTGGTTGCTTCCCATCTTGGCTATTTTGAATAAGGCTGCAGTGCAGCCTTTGCAGCCTGTGTCTTTTCGATCCTGGTCTTCTCAGGTGAGAGGCCCAGTGGTGTGACTGTTGCATTGAGTGGTACCTCAATTTTCACTTTTCAACGCAGTTCCTTTTGGTACTCCTTACTGGCTGTTAACCACTTTACATCTCACCAGCACCTAGAGGTTACACAGTTCTCTACAACCCCGTCAGCATTTATTGTTGTTAGACTTTTTGCTGACGGTCAGTCGACAGGTGTGAGTTGAAACCTTTTGGTTGATTAGATTGCATGAGTCTAATCATTCCTGAGGTTGAGCTTTTACCCATTTTCCTGTTTTTTTGTTTAAAGAGAGTGAGGAATACTTACCTCTGCATACTATCTTCTTGAAACATTTGCCTGTTTTGAATTTCTTTTGTCCATTCCCTACCTGAGCACAATTTTTAACGGCAGGTGTCCTTTACACCCCTGAGCCCTTGTGAGTTTTAAGTGACCAGTAGCTGTGGGTTTAAAGCTGCTCTTGCGGGAAACGGCCACAAGGGGGCAGCATTTCTCCTTTACCAAATCTGGTTACTAGGGCAACAGAGCCTTAATGGAAGTCGTGTTCTAGGTTGTAAAGTACAATGGAATGTGCCGGGAAAAAGCCCTTTAAGTGTATGTGTCATTCCTTCTTGTTTGTATTTTTAACAAAATTTTTATTCTTTATCACAGCAAATTCGATTACAATGGTTTGTTTGGTCTAGGTGTGCAAGATGTGGTTCCTTCACACATATACATATATCTATGCTTCTTTGGAATCTTTTCCCGTGTAGGTTATGACACAATGTTGAGTAGTCTTCTCTTGGTATTCTGTAGGTCTTTGGTGATTATATATTTCACGTGTGTTTGTATATCTCTGTTCACCTCAATATGGTAATGTACCCAATCCTCACACCTTTCCATTTGGTGAACCATAAGTTTTTGTACTGAATCTGTGATTGCCTTTCTCTGTGGAAGTATCTTCGTTTGTATTCAATTTTTAGGTAACACCTCTATGTGATATGATAGGATATGGGTCTTTCGCTTTCTCACTTACTCCAAGTTGCGTGATTACTTCTAGAGTCATCTATGGTGCTGCAAATGGCATTGCTTCATTTTATCGCTAGCTCATAATCCATCTGTACATGTAGCAGTTCTTCTTTGTCCACCCATCTGTCGGTGGACTTTTTGGTGACTTCCATATCTTGGCTATGGTAATACTGTGCAATGCAGATTTGCCTGCCTCTTTCTTTCCAATTCTGTCTTCTTAGGTTATAGGTCCAGGCATAAGCCTCTGGATCGTACGGTAGCTCAATGTTTACCTTTTAACGGCACCTCCACTCTGCTCTTATGAGTGGCTCTCTCCAGATTACATCCCACTTAAAGTGGAGGGTTTGCATTTCTTCACAGCACCTTCAGCATTTATTCTTTGTGGTTTTTTACTGATGGTTATTCTGACTGGTGTGAGCTGATACGTCTTTGTGGCTGAATTTGCATGTGTCTCATGATCCATTAAAACTGAGCTTTAAGGCAGGTCCTTTTCATTTTTCAGGCTGTGAGTACAGCTTAGTTCTTCAAAGTGTTTTCTTAAAGTATGTATGTCATAATTTTAAAATTTTTTCGCCATTACCTCCCTGAAGACATTTTGCGGTGACCATTAGCACAGGCTTAAACCTGCGTTTGCAGGTAACGGCCAGAGGGTGGCAGTCTTTCTACGTTCCCCATGCTGGTACTAGGGCAACAGGCCTTCCGGCCAGTGGTGTTCCTCGGTTATAAATTAGAGTGGATTGTGCCTGAAGAAACCCACAAATGCTGATGTCTCCTTACTTATGTTTGTCTTTTAAATTTACCTTATATTTATTATTGGAGCAATATTACATTGTGTACATGGAACAGTTATTCTTGGTGCGTTCCTCTGTTGATGGACATTTTCATTGCTTCCAAATGTTGGCTATGGTCAATATGGCTGGAGTGCAGGATTGCCAGCCTGTGACGTTTTGATTCTCATTTTCTCAGGGGATAGGCCCAGCAGTGGGTATGACTGATTGACGGGTAGCTCAGTGTTTACCTTTTCAAGGCACTTCCATTGTGTTTTCATTAGTGGCTCTTACCACGTCCCCCTTAGGGCCGAGTGTACGCATTCCTCCACAGTCCCTTCAGCATTTATTTTTTGAAACATTTTTGCTGATGGCCATTCTGACTGCTGTGAGCTGATAGGGTTTTGTAATTTGGGTTTGCATGTCTTTAAAAATTCCTAAAATATATCATTTTCCCACACCTTTTCTTTCCTCTTTAAAGGAAAAGCTGTGAGTACCACATAGCTCTTGAAATTGTCTTCTTGGAAGGTTGCCCTCTTTTGAAATTTTTGCTCCATTTTTGATCCCAGGATTTATTTGGAGGGCAGGTGCCATTTACAGAATTGCAAGTTGGTGAATATTTAGTGACCTTTAGCAGTGGGTTGAAAGCTGCTGTTGTGGGAAATGGCCACAAGGAGGCAGCATTTCTCCATTCCCAAATCTGAGTACTAGGGCAGCAGAGCCTTTCTGGAAGTCGTGTTCCTAGGTTGTAAATTAGAATGGAATGTGCCAGGAGAAACCCCCATAAGTTTAGGTCTCATTACTTCTTGTTTTTGTTAATTTTTTTAATCGGGGTAAGGACTAGAATATTGTTTGTCCTAGGGGTACACAATCTGGTTCATTTGTACATTATATATGTCTACTCTACAGATCCTCTTCCCATGTAAAATATTACAGAGTGTTCTGTAGACCTCCCTTGCTATATGGTCGGTCGTTTTGAAATATGTATATAATATGTATTTGGATATGTATAGTAACACTAATCTCATTTATCCATTCCCCCCACCTTTCCTTTTAGATGAGCATAGTTGGTTTTCTAAGTCTGTGAGTGTCTTTCTCTGTGGAAATATGTTCATTTGTGTCAGTGATTAGATAACGCCTCTAAGGGATATCATAGGATATAGGTCTTTTGCTTTCCGACTTACCTCATGTTTTGTGATTATCTCCAGGCTCATCTCTGGTGCCTCAAAGAGCAGTGTTTCATTGTTTTCCATGGCTAATATTCCATTGTGTACATGGACTCCTTCTTCTTTATCCATTCACCTGTTGATGGACATTTTGGTTGCTTCCCATCTTGGCTATTTTGAATAAGGCTGCAGTGCAGCCTTTGCAGCCTGTGTCTTTTCGATCCTGGTCTTCTCAGGTGAGAGGCCCAGTGGTGTGCCTGTTGCATTGAGTGGTACCTCAATTTTCACTTTTCAACGCAGTTCCTTTTGGTACTCCTTACTGGCTGTTAACCACTTTACATCTCACCAGCACCTAGAGGTTACACAGTTCTCTACAACCCCGTCAGCATTTATTGTTGGTAGACTTTTTGCTGACGGTCAGTCGACAGGTGTGAGTTGAAACCTTTTGGTTGATTAGATTGCATGAGTCTAATCATTCCTGAGGTTGAGCTTTTACCCATTTTCCTGATTTTTTGTTTAAAGAGAGTGAGGAATACTTACCTCTGCATACTATCTTCTTGAAACATTCGCCTGTTTTGAATTTCTTTTGTCCATTCCCCACCTGAGCACAATTTTTGACGGCAGGTGTCCTTTACAGCCCTGAGCCCTTGTGAATTTTAAGTGACCAGTAGCTGTGGGTTTAAAGCTGCTCTTGCGGGAAACGGCCACAAGGGGGCAGCATTTCTCCTTTACCAAATCTGGTCACTAGGGCAACAGAGCCTTAATGGAAGTCGTGTTCTAGGTTGTAAAGTACAATGGAATGTGCCGGGAAAAAGCCCTTTAAGTGTATGTGTCATTCCTTCTTGTTTGTATTTTTAACAAAATTTTTATTCTTTATCACAGCAAATTCGATTACAATGGTTTGTTTGGTCTAGGTGTGCAAGATGTGGTTCCTTCACACATATACATATATCTATTCTTCTTTGGAATCTTTTCCCGTGTAGGTTATGACACAATGTTGAGTAGTCTTCTCTTGGTATTCTGTAGGTCTTTGGTGATTATATATTTCACGTGTGTTTGTATATCTCTGTTCACCTCAATATGGTAATGTACCCAATCCTCACACCTTTCCATTTGGTGAACCTTAAGTTTTTGTACTGAATCTGTGATTGCCTTTCTCTGTGGAAGTATCTTCGTTTGTATCAATTTTTAGGTAACACCTCTATGTGGTATGATAGGATATGTGTCTTTCGTTTTCTCACTTACTCCAAGTTGCGTGATTACTTCTAGAGTCATCTATGGTGCTGCAAATGGCATTGCTTCATTTTATCGCTAGCTCATAATCCATCTGTACATGTAGCAGATCTTCTTTGTCCACCCATCTGTCGGTGGACTTTTTGGTGACTTCCATATCTTGGCTATGGTAATACTGTGCAATGCAGATTTGCCTGCCTCTTTCTTTCCAATTCTGTCTTCTTAGGTTATAGGTCCAGGAATAAGCCTCTGGATCGTACGGTAGCTCAATGTTTACCTTTTAACGGCACCTCCACTCTGCTCTCATGAGTGGCTCTCTCCAGGTTACATCCCACTTAAAGTGGAGGGTTTGCATTTCTCCACAGCACCTTCAGCATTTATTCTTTGTGGTTTTTTACTGATGGTTATTCTGACTGGTGTGAGCTGATACGTCTTTGTGGCTGAATTTGCATGTGTCTCATGATCCATTAAAACTGAGCTTTAAGGCAGGTCCTTTTCATTTTTCAGGCTGTGAGTACAGCTTAGTTCTTCAAAGTGTTTTCTTAAAGTATGTATGTCATAATTTTAAGATTTTTTCGCCATTACCTCCCTGAAGACATTTTGCGGTGACCATTAGCACAGGCTGAAACCTGCGTTTGCAGGTAACGGCCAGAGGGTGGCAGTCTTTCTACGTTCCCCATGCTGGTACTAGGGCAACAGGCCTTCCGGCCAGTGGTGTTCCTCGGTTATAAATTAGAGTGGATTGTGCCTGAAGAAACCCACAAATGCTGATGTCTCCTTACTTATGTTTGTCTTTTAAATTTACCTTATATTTATTATTGGAGCAATATTACATTGTGTACATGGAAGAGTTCTTCTTGGTGCGTTCCTCTGTTGATGGACATTTTCATTGCTTCCAAATGTTGGCTATGGTCAATATGGCTGGAGTGCAGGATTGCCAGCCTGTGACGTTTTGATTCTCATTTTCTCAGGGGATAGGCCCAGCAGTGGGTATGACTGATTGACGGGTAGCTCAGTGTTACCTTTTCAAGGCACTTCCATTGTGTTTTCATTAGTGGCTCTTACCAAGTCCCCCTTAGGGCCGAGTGTACGCATTCCTCCACAGTCCCTTCAGCATTTATTTTTTGAAACATTTTTGCTGATGGCCATTCTGACTGCTGTGAGCTGATAGGTTTTTGTAATTTGGGTTTGCATGTCTTTAAAAATTCCTAAAATATATCATTTTCCCACACCTTTTTCTTTCCTCTTCTTTAAAGGAAAAGCTGTGAGTACCACATAGCTCTTGAAATTGTCTTCTTGGAAGGTTGCCCTCTTTTGAAATTTTTGCTCCATTTTTGATCCCAGGATTTATTTGGAGGGCAGGTGTCATTTACAGAATGGCAAGTTGGTGAATATTTAGTGACCTTTAGCAGTGGGTTGAAAGCTGCTGTTGTGGGAAATGGCCACAAGGAGGCAGCATTTCTCCATTCCCAAATCTGAGTACTAGGGCAGCAGAGCCTTTCTGGAAGTCGTGTTCCTAGGTTGTAAATTAGAATGGAATGTGCCAGGAGAAACCCCCATAAGTTTAGGTCTCATTACTTCTTGTTTTTGTTATTTTTTTTAATCGGGGTAAGGACTAGAATATTGTTTGTCCTAGGGGTACACAATCTGGTTCATTTGTACATTATATATGTCTACTCTACAGATCCTCTTCCCATGTAAAATATTACAGAGTGTTCTGTAGACCTCCCTTGCTATATGGTCGGTCGTTTTGAAATATGTATATAATATGTATTTGGATATGTATAGTAACACTAATCTCATTTATCCATTCCCCCCACCTTTCCTTTTAGATGAGCATAGTTGGTTTTCTAAGTCTGTGAGTGTCTTTCTCTGTGGAAATATGTTCATTTGTGTCAGTGATTAGATAACGCCTCTAAGGGATATCATAGGATATAGGTCTTTTGCTTTCCGACTTACCTCATGTTTTGTGATTATCTCCAGGCTCATCTCTGGTGCCTCAAAGAGCAGTGTTTCATTGTTTTCCATGGCTAATATTCCATTGTGTACATGGACTCCTTCTTCTTTATCCATTCACCTGTTGATGGACATTTTGGTTGCTTCCCATCTTGGCTATTTTGAATAAGGCTGCAGTGCAGCCTTTGCAGCCTGTGTCTTTTCGATCCTGGTCTTCTCAGGTGAGAGGCCCAGTGGTGTGACTGTTGCATTGAGTGGTACCTCAATTTTCACTTTTCAACGCAGTTCCTTTTGGTACTCCTTACTGGCTGTTAACCACTTTACATCTCACCAGCACCTAGAGGTTACACAGTTCTCTACAACCCCGTCAGCATTTATTGTTGTTAGACTTTTTGCTGACGGTCAGTCGACAGGTGTGAGTTGAAACCTTTTGGTTGATTAGATTGCATGAGTCTAATAATTCCTGAGGTTGAGCTTTTACCCATTTTCCTGTTTTTTTGTTTAAAGAGAGTGAGGAATACTTACCTCTGCATACTATCTTCTTGAAACATTTGCCTGTTTTGAATTTCTTTTGTCCATTCCCTACCTGAGCACAATTTTTAACGGCAGGTGTCCTTTACACCCCTGAGCCCTTGTGAATTTTAAGTGACCAGTAGCTGTGGGTTTAAAGCTGCTCTTGCGGGAAACGGCCACAAGGGGGCAGCATTTCTCCTTTACCAAATCTGGTTACTAGGGCAACAGAGCCTTAATGGAAGTCGTGTTCTAGGTTGTAAAGTACAATGGAATGTGCCGGGAAAAAGCCCTTTAAGTGTATGTGTCATTCCTTCTTGTTTGTATTTTTAACAAAATTTTTATTCTTTATCACAGCAAATTCGATTACAATGGTTTGTTTGGTCTAGGTGTGCAAGATGTGGTTCCTTCACACATATACATATATCTATGCTTCTTTGGAATCTTTTCCCGTGTAGGTTATGACACAATGTTGAGTAGTCTTCTCTTGGTATTCTGTAGGTCTTTGGTGATTATATATTTCACGTGTGTTTGTATATCTCTGTTCACCTCAATATGGTAATGTACCCAATCCTCACACCTTTCCATTTGGTGAACCATAAGTTTTTGTACTGAATCTGTGATTGCCTTTCTCTGTGGAAGTATCTTCGTTTGTATTCAATTTTTAGGTAACACCTCTATGTGATATGATAGGATATGGGTCTTTCGCTTTCTCACTTACTCCAAGTTGCGTGATTACTTCTAGAGTCATCTATGGTGCTGCAAATGGCATTGCTTCATTTTATCGCTAGCTCATAATCCATCTGTACATGTAGCAGTTCTTCTTTGTCCACCCATCTGTCGGTGGACTTTTTGGTGACTTCCATATCTTGGCTATGGTAATACTGTGCAATGCAGATTTGCCTGCCTCTTTCTTTCCAATTCTGTCTTCTTAGGTTATAGGTCCAGGAATAAGCCTCTGGATCGTACGGTAGCTCAATGTTTACCTTTTAACGGCACCTCCACTCTGCTCTTATGAGTGGCTCTCTCCAGGTTACATCCCACTTAAAGTGGAGGGTTTGCATTTCTTCACAGCACCTTCAGCATTTATTCTTTGTGGTTTTTTACTGATGGTTATTCTGACTGGTGTGAGCTGATACGTCTTTGTGGCTGAATTTGCATGTGTCTCATGATCCATTAAAACTGAGCTTTAAGGCAGGTCCTTTTCATTTTTCAGGCTGTGAGTACAGCTTAGTTCTTCAAAGTGTTTTCTTAAAGTATGTATGTCATAATTTTAAAATTTTTTCGCCATTACCTCCCTGAAGACATTTTGCGGTGACCATTAGCACAGGCTTAAACCTGCGTTTGCAGGTAACGGCCAGAGGGTGGCAGTCTTTCTACGTTCCCCATGCTGGTACTAGGGCAACAGGCCTTCCGGCCAGTGGTGTTCCTCGGTTATAAATTAGAGTGGATTGTGCCTGAAGAAACCCACAAATGCTGATGTCTCCTTACTTATGTTTGTCTTTTAAATTTACCTTATATTTATTATTGGAGCAATATTACATTGTGTACATGGAACAGTTATTCTTGGTGCGTTCCTCTGTTGATGGACATTTTCATTGCTTCCAAATGTTGGCTATGGTCAATATGGCTGGAGTGCAGGATTGCCAGCCTGTGACGTTTTGATTCTCATTTTCTCAGGGGATAGGCCCAGCAGTGGGTATGACTGATTGACGGGTAGCTCAGTGTTTACCTTTTCAAGGCACTTCCATTGTGTTTTCATTAGTGGCTCTTACCACGTCCCCCTTAGGGCCGAGTGTACGCATTCCTCCACAGTCCCTTCAGCATTTATTTTTTGAAACATTTTTGCTGATGGCCATTCTGACTGCTGTGAGCTGATAGGGTTTTGTAATTTGGGTTTGCATGTCTTTAAAAATTCCTAAAATATATCATTTTCCCACACCTTTTCTTTCCTCTTTAAAGGAAAAGCTGTGAGTACCACATAGCTCTTGAAATTGTCTTCTTGGAAGGTTGCCCTCTTTTGAAATTTTTGCTCCATTTTTGATCCCAGGATTTATTTGGAGGGCAGGTGTCATTTACAGAATTGCAAGTTGGTGAATATTTAGTGACCTTTAGCAGTGGGTTGAAAGCTGCTGTTGTGGGAAATGGCCACAAGGAGGCAGCATTTCTCCATTCCCAAATCTGAGTACTAGGGCAGCAGAGCCTTTCTGGAAGTCGTGTTCCTAGGTTGTAAATTAGAATGGAATGTGCCAGGAGAAACCCCCATAAGTGTAGGTCTCATTACTTCTTGTTTTTGTTAATTTTTTTAATCGGGGTAAGGACTAGAATATTGTTTGTCCTAGGGGTACACAATCTGGTTCATTTGTACATTATATATGTCTACTCTACAGATCCTCTTCCCATGTAAAATATTACAGAGTGTTCTGTAGACCTCCCTTGCTATATGGTCGGTCGTTTTGAAATATGTATATAATATGTATTTGGATATGTATAGTAACACTAATCTCATTTATCCATTCCCCCCACCTTTCCTTTTAGATGAGCATAGTTGGTTTTCTAAGTCTGTGAGTGTCTTTCTCTGTGGAAATATGTTCATTTGTGTCAGTGATTAGATAACGCCTCTAAGGGATATCATAGGATATAGGTCTTTTGCTTTCCGACTTACCTCATGTTTTGTGATTATCTCCAGGCTCATCTCTGGTGCCTCAAAGAGCAGTGTTTCATTGTTTTCCATGGCTAATATTCCACTGTGTACATGGACTCCTTCTTCTTTATCCATTCACCTGTTGATGGACATTTTGGTTGCTTCCCATCTTGGCTATTTTGAATAAGGCTGCAGTGCAGCCTTTGCAGCCTGTGTCTTTTCGATCCTGGTCTTCTCAGGTGAGAGGCCCAGTGGTGTGCCTGTTGCATTGAGTGGTACCTCAATTTTCACTTTTCAACGCAGTTCCTTTCGGTACTCCTTACTGGCTGTTAACCACTTTACATCTCACCAGCACCTAGAGGTTACACAGTTCTCTACAACCCCGTCAGCATTTATTGTTGGTAGACTTTTTGCTGACGGTCAGTCGACAGGTGTGAGTTGAAACCTTTTGGTTGATTAGATTGCATGAGTCTAATCATTCCTGAGGTTGAGCTTTTACCCATTTTCCTGTTTTTTTGTTTAAAGAGAGTGAGGAATACTTACCTCTGCATACTATCTTCTTGAAACATTCGCCTGTTTTGAATTTCTTTTGTCCATTCCCCACCTGAGCACAATTTTTGACGGCAGGTGTCCTTTACAGCCCTGAGCCCTTGTGAATTTTAAGTGACCAGTAGCTGTGGGTTTAAAGCTGCTCTTGCGGGAAACGGCCACAAGGGGGCAGCATTTCTCCTTTACCAAATCTGGTCACTAGGGCAACAGAGCCTTAATGGAAGTCGTGTTCTAGGTTGTAAAGTACAATGGAATGTGCCGGGAAAAAGCCCTTTAAGTGTATGTGTCATTCCTTCTTGTTTGTATTTTTAACAAAATTTTTATTCTTTATCACAGCAAATTCGATTACAATGGTTTGTTTGGTCTAGGTGTGCAAGACGTGGTTCCTTCACACATATACATATATCTATTCTTCTTTGGAATCTTTTCCCGTGTAGGTTATGACACAATGTTGAGTAGTCTTCTCTTGGTATTCTGTAGGTCTTTGGTGATTATATATTTCACGTGTGTTTGTATATCTCTGTTCACCTCAATATGGTAATGTACCCAATCCTCACACCTTTCCATTTGGTGAACCTTAAGTTTTTGTACTGAATCTGTGATTGCCTTTCTCTGTGGAAGTATCTTCGTTTGTATCAATTTTTAGGTAACACCTCTATGTGGTATGATAGGATATGTGTCTTTCGCTTTCTCACTTACTCCAAGTTGCGTGATTACTTCTAGAGTCATCTATGGTGCTGCAAATGGCATTGCTTCATTTTATCGCTAGCTCATAATCCATCTGTACATGTAGCAGTTCTTCTTTGTCCACCCATCTGTCGGTGGACTTTTTGGTGACTTCCATATCTTGGCTATGGTAATACTGTGCAATGCAGATTTGCCTGCCTCTTTCTTTCCAATTCTGTCTTCTTAGGTTATAGGTCCAGGAATAAGCCTCTGGATCGTACGGTAGCTCAATGTTTACCTTTTAACGGCACCTCCACTCTGCTCTCATGAGTGGCTCTCTCCAGGTTACATCCCACTTAAAGTGGAGGGTTTGCATTTCTCCACAGCACCTTCAGCATTTATTCTTTGTGGTTTTTTACTGATGGTTATTCTGACTGGTGTGAGCTGATACGTCTTTGTGGCTGAATTTGCATGTGTCTCATGATCCATTAAAACTGAGCTTTAAGGCAGGTCCTTTTCATTTTTCAGGCTGTGAGTACAGCTTAGTTCTTCAAAGTGTTTTCTTAAAGTATGTATGTCATAATTTTAAAATTTTTTCGCCATTACCTCCCTGAAGACATTTTGCGGTGACCATTAGCACAGGCTTAAACCTGCGTTTGCAGGTAACGGCCAGAGGGTGGCAGTCTTTCTACGTTCCCCATGCTGGTACTAGGGCAACAGGCCTTCCGGCCAGTGGTGTTCCTCGGTTATAAATTAGAGTGGAATGTGCCTGAAGAAACCCACAGATGCTGATGTCTCCTTACTTATGTTTGTCTTTTAAATTTACCTTATATTTATTATTGGAGCAATATTACATTGTGTACATGGAAGAGTTCTTCTTGGTGCGTTCCTCTGTTGATGGACATTTTCATTGCTTCCAAATGTTGGCTATGGTCAATATGGCTGGAGTGCAGGATTGCCAGCCTGTGACGTTTTGATTCTCATTTTCTCAGGGGATAGGCCCAGCAGTGGGTATGACTGATTGACGGGTAGCTCAGTGTTTACCTTTTCAAGGCACTTCCATTGTGTTTTCATTAGTGGCTCTTACCACGTCCCCCTTAGGGCCGAGTGTACGCATTCCTCCACAGTCCCTTCAGCATTTATTTTTTGAAACATTTTTGCTGATGGCCATTCTGACTGCTGTGAGCTGATAGGTTTTTGTAATTTGGGTTTGCATGTCTTTAAAAATTCCTAAAATATATCATTTTCCCACACCTTTTTCTTTCCTCTTCTTTAAAGGAAAAGCTGTGAGTACCACATAGCTCTTGAAATTGTCTTCTTGGAAGGTTGCCCTCTTTTGAAATTTTTGCTCCATTTTTGATCCCAGGATTTATTTGGAGGGCAGGTGTCATTTACAGAATGGCAAGTTGGTGAATATTTAGTGACCTTTAGCAGTGGGTTGAAAGCTGCTGTTGTGGGAAATGGCCACAAGGAGGCAGCATTTCTCCATTCCCAAATCTGAGTACTAGGGCAGCAGAGCCTTTCTGGAAGTCGTGTTCCTAGGTTGTAAATTAGAATGGAATGTGCCAGGAGAAACCCCCATAAGTTTAGGTCTCATTACTTCTTGTTTTTGTTAATTTTTTTAATCGGGGTATGGACTAGAATATTGTTTGTCCTAGGGGTACACAATCTGGTTCATTTGTACATTATATATGTCTACTCTACAGATCCTCTTCCAATGTAAAATATTACAGAGTGTTCTGTAGACCTCCCTTGCTATATGGTCGGTCGTTTTGAAATATGTATATAATATGTATTTGGATATGTATAGTAACACTAATCTCATTTATCCATTCCCCCCACCTTTCCTTTTAGATGAGCATAGTTGGTTTTCTAAGTCTGTGAGTGTCTTTCTCTGTGGAAATATGTTCATTTGTGTCAGTGATTAGATAACGCCTCTAAGGGATATCATAGGATATAGGTCTTTTGCTTTCCGACTTACCTCATGTTTTGTGATTATCTCCAGGCTCATCTCTGGTGCCTCAAAGAGCAGTGTTTCATTGTTTTCCATGGCTAATATTCCATTGTGTACATGGACTCCTTCTTCTTTATCCATTCACCTGTTGATGGACATTTTGGTTGCTTCCCATCTTGGCTATTTTGTATAAGGCTGCAGTGCAGCATTTGCAGCCTGTGTCTTTTCGATCCTGGTCTTCTCAGGTGAGAGGCCCAGTGGTGTGCCTGCTGGATTGAATGGTACCTCAGTTTTCACTTTTCAACGCAGTTCCTTTCGGTGGTCATTATTGGCTGTTAACCACTTTCCATCCCACCAGCACCTAGAGGTTACACAGTTCTCTACAACCCCGTCAGCATTTATTGTTGGTAGACTTTTTGCTGACGGTCAGTCGACAGGTGTGAGTTGGAACCTTTTGGTTGATTAGATTGCATGAGTCTAATAATTCCTGAGGTTGAGCTTTTACCCATTTTCCTGTTTTTTTGTTTAAAGAGAGTGAGGAATACTTACCTCTGCATACTATCTTCTTGAAACATTCGCCTGTTTTGAATTTCTTTTGTCCATTCCCCACCTGAGCACAATTTTTGACGGAAGGTGTCCTTTACAGCCCTGAGCCCTTGTGAATTTTAAGTGACCAGTAGCTGTGGGTTTAAAGCTGCTCTTGCGGGAAACGGCCACAAGGGGGCAGCATTTCTCCTTTACCAAATCTGGTCACTAGGGCAACAGAGCCTTAATGGAAGTCGTGTTCTAGGTTGTAAATTACAATGGAATGTGCCGGGAAAAAGCCCTTTAAGTTTATGTGTCATTCCTTCTTGTTTGTATTTTTAACAAAATTTTTATTCTTTATCACAGCAAATTCGATTACAATGGTTTGTTTGGTCTAGGTGTGCAAGACGTGGTTCCTTCACACATATACATATATCTATTCTTCTTTGGAATCTTTTCCCGTGTAGGTTATGACACAATGTTGAGTAGTCTTCTCTTGGTATTCTGTAGGTCTTTGGTGATTATATATTTCACGTGTGTTTGTATATCTCTGTTCACCTCAATATGGTAATGTACCCAATCCTCACACGTTTCCATTTGGTGAACATTAAGTTTTTGTACTGAATCGGTGATTGCCTTTCTCTGTGGAAGTATCTTCGTTTGTATCAATTTTTAGGTAACACCTCTATGTGGTATGATAGGATATGGGTCTTTCGTTTTCTCACTTACTCCAAGTTGCGTGATTACTTCTAGAGTCATCTATGGTGCTGCAAATGGCATTGCTTCATTTTATCGCTAGCTCATAATCCATCTGTACATGTAGCAGTTCTTCTTTGTCCACCCATCTGTCGGTGGACTTTTTGGTGACTTCCATATCTTGGCTATGGTAATACTGTGCAATGCAGATTTGCCTGCCTCTTTCTTTCCAATTCTGTCTTCTTAGGTTATAGGTCCAGGAATAAGCCTCTGGATCGTACGGTAGCTCAATGTTTACCTTTTAACGGCACCTCCACTCTGCTCTCATGAGTGGCTCTCTCCAGGTTACATCCCACTTAAAGTGGAGGGTTTGCATTTCTCCACAGCACCTTCAGCATTTATTCTTTGTGGTTTTTTACTGATGGTTATTCTGACTGGTGTGAGCTGATACGTCTTTGTGGCTGAATTTGCATGTGTCTCATGATCCATTAAAACTGAGCTTTAAGGCAGGTCCTTTTCATTTTTCAGGCTGTGAGTACCGCTTAGTTCTTCAAAGTGTTTTCTTAAAGTATGTATGTCATAATTTTAAAATTTTTTGGCCATTACCTCCCTGAAGACATTTTGCGGTGACCATTAGCACAGGCTTAAACCTGCGTTTGCAGGTAACGGCCAGAGGGTGGCGGTCTTTCTACGTTCCCCGTGCTGGTACTAGGGCAACAGGCCTTCCGGCCAGTGGTGTTCCTCGGTTATAAATTAGAGTGGAATGTGCCTGAAGAAACCCACAAATGCTGATGTCTCCTTACTTATGTTTGTCTTTTAAATTTACCTTATATTTATTATTGGAGCAATATTACATTGTGTACATGGAAGAGTTCTTCTTGGTGCGTTCCTCTGTTGATGGACATTTTCATTGCTTCCAAATGTTGGCTATGGTCAATATGGCTGGAGTGCAGGATTGCCAGCCTGTGACGTTTTGATTCTCATTTTCTCAGGGGATAGGCCCAGCAGTGGGTATGACTGATTGACGGGTAGCTCAGTGTTTACCTTTTCAAGGCACTTCCATTGTGTTTTCATTAGTGGCTCTTACCACGTCCCCCTTAGGGCCGAGTGTACGCATTCCTCCACAGTCCCTTCAGCATTTATTTTTTGAAACATTTTTGCTGATGGCCATTCTGACTGCTGTGAGCTGATAGGTTTTTGTAATTTGGGTTTGCATGTCTTTAAAAATTCCTAAAATATATCATTTTCCCACACCTTTTTCTTTCCTCTTCTTTAAAGGAAAAGCTGTGAGTACCACATAGCTCTTGAAATTGTCCTCTTGGAAGGTTGCCCTCTTTTGAAATTTTTGCTCCATTTTTGATCCCAGGATTTATTTGGAGGGCAGGTGTCATTTACAGAATGGCAAGTTGGTGAATATTTAGTGACCTTTAGCAGTGGGTTGAAAGCTGCTGTTGTGGGAAATGGCCACAAGGAGGCAGCATTTCTCCATTCCCAAATCTGAGTACTAGGGCAGCAGAGCCTTTCTGGAAGTCGTGTTCCTAGGTTGTAAATTAGAATGGAATGTGCCAGGAGAAACCCCCATAAGTTTAGGTCTCATTGCTTTTTGTTTTTGTTAATTTTTTTAATCGGGGTAAGGACTAGAATATTGTTTGTCCTAGGGGTACACAATCTGGTTCATTTGTACATTATATATGTCTACTCTACAGATCCTCTTCCCATGTAAAATATTACAGAGTGTTCTGTAGACCTCCCTTGCTATATGGTCGGTCGTTTTGAAATATGTATATAATATGTATTTGGATATGTATAGTAACACTAATCTCATTTATCCATTCCCCCCACCTTTCCTTTTAGATGATCATAGTTGGTTTTCTAAGTCTGTGAGTGTCTTTCTCTGTGGAAATATGTTCATTTGTGTCAGTGATTAGATAACGCCTCTAAGGGATATCATAGGATATAGGTCTTTTGCTTTCCGACTTACCTCATGTTTTGTGATTATCTCCAGGCTCATCTCTGGTGCCTCAAAGAGCAGTGTTTCATTGTTTTCCATGGCTAATATTCCATTGTGTACATGGACTCCTTCTTCTTTATCCATTCACCTGTTGATGGACATTTTGGTTGCTTCCCATCTTGGCTATTTTGAATAAGGCTGCAGTGCAGCCTTTGCAGCCTGTGTCTTTTCGATCCTGGTCTTCTCAGGTGAGAGGCCCAGTGGTGTGCCTGTTGCATTGAGTGGTACCTCAATTTTCACTTTTCAACGCAGTTCCTTTTGGTACTCCTTACTGGCTGTTAACCACTTTACATCTCACCAGCACCTAGAGGTTACACAGTTCTCTACAACCCCGTCAGCATTTATTGTTGGTAGACTTTTTGCTGACGGTCAGTCGACAGGTGTGAGTTGAAACCTTTTGGTTGATTAGATTGCATGAGTCTAATCATTCCTGAGGTTGAGCTTTTACCCATTTTCCTGTTTTTTTGTTTAAAGAGAGTGAGGAATACTTACCTCTGCATACTATCTTCTTGAAACATTCGCCTGTTTTGAATTTCTTTTGTCCATTCCCCACCTGAGCACAATTTTTGACGGCAGGTGTCCTTTACAGCCCTGAGCCCTTGTGAATTTTAAGTGACCAGTAGCTGTGGGTTTAAAGCTGCTCTTGCGGGAAACGGCCACAAGGGGGCAGCATTTCTCCTTTACCAAATCTGGTCACTAGGGCAACAGAGCCTTAATGGAAGTCGTGTTCTAGGTTGTAAAGTACAATGGAATGTGCCGGGAAAAAGCCCTTTAAGTGTATGTGTCATTCCTTCTTGTTTGTATTTTTAACAAAATTTTTATTCTTTATCACAGCAAATTCGATTACAATGGTTTGTTTGGTCTAGGTGTGCAAGACGTGGTTCCTTCACACATATACATATATCTATTCTTCTTTGGAATCTTTTCCCGTGTAGGTTATGACACAATGTTGAGTAGTCTTCTCTTGGTATTCTGTAGGTCTTTGGTGATTATATATTTCACGTGTGTTTGTATATCTCTGTTCACCTCAATATGGTAATGTACCCAATCCTCACACCTTTCCATTTGGTGAACCTTAAGTTTTTGTACTGAATCTGTGATTGCCTTTCTCTGTGGAAGTATCTTCGTTTGTATCAATTTTTAGGTAACACCTCTATGTGGTATGATAGGATATGTGTCTTTCGTTTTCTCACTTACTCCAAGTTGCGTGATTACTTCTAGAGTCATCTATGGTGCTGCAAATGGCATTGCTTCATTTTATCGCTAGCTCATAATCCATCTGTACATGTAGCAGTTCTTCTTTGTCCACCCATCTGTCGGTGGACTTTTTGGTGACTTCCATATCTTGGCTATGGTAATACTGTGCAATGCAGATTTGCCTGCCTCTTTCTTTCCAATTCTGTCTTCTTAGGTTATAGGTCCAGGAATAAGCCTCTGGATCGTACGGTAGCTCAATGTTTACCTTTTAACGGCACCTCCACTCTGCTCTCATGAGTGGCTCTCTCCAGGTTACATCCCACTTAAAGTGGAGGTTTTGCATTTCTCCACAGCACCTTCAGGATTTATTCTTTGTGGTTTTTTACTGATGGTTATTCTGACTGGTGTGAGCTGATACGTCTTTGTGGCTGAATTTGCATGTTTCTCATGATCCATTAAAACTGAGCTTTAAGGCAGGTCCTTTTCATTTTTCAGGCTGTGAGTACCGCTTAGTTCTTCAAAGTGTTTTCTTAAAGTATGTATGTCATAATTTTAAAATTTTTTCGCCATTACCTCCCTGAAGACATTTTGCGGTGACCATTAGCACAGGCTTAAACCTGCGTTTGCAGTTAACGGCCAGAGGGTGGCAGTCTTTCTACGTTCCCCATGCTGGTACTAGGGCAACAGGCCTTCCGGCCAGTGGTGTTCCTCGGTTATAAATTAGAGTGGATTGTGCATGAAGAAACCCACAAATGCTGATGTCTCCTTACTTATGTTTGTCTTTTAAATTTACCTTATATTTATTATTGGAGCAATATTACATTGTGTACATGGAACAGTTCTTCTTGGTGCGTTCCTCTGTTGATGGACATTTTCATTGCTTCCAAATGTTGGCTATGGTCAATATGGCTGGAGTGCAGGATTGCCAGCCTGTAACGTTTTGATTCTCATTTTCTCAGGGGATAGGCCCAGCAGTGGGTATGACTGATTGACGGGTAGCTCAGTGTTTAACTTTTCAAGGCACTTCCATTGTGTTTTCATTAGTGGCTCTTACCACGTCCCCCTTAGGGCCGAGTGTATGCATTCCTCCACAGTCCCTTCAGCATTTATTTTTTGAAACATTTTTGCTGATGGCCATTCTGACTGCTGTGAGCTGATAGGTTTTTGTAATTTGGGTTTGCATGTCTTTAAAAATTCCTAAAATATATCATTTTCCCACACCTTTTTCTTTCCTCTTCTTTAATGGAAATGCTGTGAGTACCACATAGCTCTTGAAATTGTCTTCTTGGAAGGTTGCCCTCTTTTGAAATTTTTGCTCCATTTTTGATCCCAGGATTTATTTGGAGGGCAGGTGTCATTTACAGAATGGCAAGTTGGTGAATATTTAGTGACCTTTAGCAGTGGGTTGAAAGCTGCTGTTGTGGGAAATGGCCACAAGGAGGCAGCATTTCTCCATTCCCAAATCTGAGTACTAGGGCAGCAGAGCCTTTCTGGAAGTCGTGTTCCTAGGTTGTAAATTAGAATGGAATGTGCCAGGAGAAACCCCCATAAGTTTAGGTCTCATTACTTCTTGTTTTTGTTAATTTTTTTAATCGGGGTAAGGACTAGAATATTGTTTGTCCTAGGGGTACACAATCTGGTTCAATTGTACATTATATATGTCTACTCTACAGATCCTCTTCCCATGTAAAATATTACAGAGTGTTCTGTAGACCTCCCTTGCTATATGGTCGGTCGTTTTGAAATATGTATATAATATGTATTTGGATATGTATAGAAACACTAATCTCATTTATCCATTCCCCCCACCTTTCCTTTTAGATGAGCATAGTTGGTTTTCTAAGTCTGTGAGAGTCTTTCTCTGTGGAAATATGTTCATTTGTGTCAGTGATTAGATAACGCCTCTAAGGGATATCATAGGATATAGGTCTTTTGCTTTCCGACTTACCTCATGTTTTGTGATTATCTCCAGGCTCATCTCTGGTGCCTGAAAGAGCAGTGTTTCATTGTTTTCCATGGCTAATATTCCACTGTGTACATGGACTCCTTCTTCTTTATCCATTCACCTGTTGATGGACATTTTGGTTGCTTCCCATCTTGGCTATTTTGAATAAGGCTGCAGTGCAGCCTTTGCAGCCTGTGTCTTTTCGATCCTGGTCTTCTCAGGTGAGAGGCCCAGTGGTGTGCCTGTTGCATTGAGTGGTACCTCAATTTTCACTTTTCAACGCAGTTCCTTTTGGTACTCCTTACTGGCTGTTAACCACTTTACATCTCACCAGCACCTAGAGGTTACACAGTTCTCTACAACCCCGTCAGCATTTATTGTTGGTAGACTTTTTGCTGACGGTCAGTCGACAGGTGTGAGTTGAAACCTTTTGGTTGATTAGATTGCATGAGTCTAATCATTCCTGAGGTTGAGCTTTTACCCATTTTCCTGTTTTTTTGTTTAAAGAGAGTGAGGAATACTTACCTCTGCATACTATCTTCTTGAAACATTCGCCTGTTTTGAATTTCTTTTGTCCATTCCCCACCTGAGCACAATTTTTGACGGCAGGTGTCCTTTACAGCCCTGAGCCCTTGTGAATTTTAAGTGACCAGTAGCTGTGGGTTTAAAGCTGCTCTTGCGGGAAACGGCCACAAGGGGGCAGCATTTCTCCTTTACCAAATCTGGTCACTAGGGCAACAGAGCCTTAATGGAAGTCGTGTTCTAGGTTGTAAAGTACAATGGAATGTGCCGGGAAAAAGCCCTTTAAGTGTATGTGTCATTCCTTCTTGTTTGTATTTTTAACAAAATTTTTATTCTTTATCACAGCAAATTCGATTACAATGGTTTGTTTGGTCTAGGTGTGCAAGACGTGGTTCCTTCACACATATACATATATCTATTCTTCTTTGGAATCTTTTCCCGTGTAGGTTATGACACAATGTTGAGTAGTCTTCTCTTGGTATTCTGTAGGTCTTTGGTGATTATATATTTCACGTGTGTTTGTATATCTCTGTTCACCTCAATATGGTAATGTACCCAATCCTCACACCTTTCCATTTGGTGAACCTTAAGTTTTTGTACTGAATCTGTGATTGCCTTTCTCTGTGGAAGTATCTTCGTTTGTATCAATTTTTAGGTAACACCTCTATGTGGTATGATAGGATATGTGTCTTTCGTTTTCTCACTTACTCCAAGTTGCGTGATTACTTCTAGAGTCATCTATGGTGCTGCAAATGGCATTGCTTCATTTTATCGCTAGCTCATAATCCATCTGTACATGTAGCAGTTCTTCTTTGTCCACCCATCTGTCGGTGGACTTTTTGGTGACTTCCATATCTTGGCTATGGTAATACTGTGCAATGCAGATTTGCCTGCCTCTTTCTTTCCAATTCTGTCTTCTTAGGTTATAGGTCCAGGAATAAGCCTCTGGATCGTACGGTAGCTCAATGTTTACCTTTTAACGGCACCTCCACTCTGCTCTCATGAGTGGCTCTCTCCAGGTTACATCCCACTTAAAGTGGAGGTTTTGCATTTCTCCACAGCACCTTCAGGATTTATTCTTTGTGGTTTTTTACTGATGGTTATTCTGACTGGTGTGAGCTGATACGTCTTTGTGGCTGAATTTGCATGTTTCTCATGATCCATTAAAACTGAGCTTTAAGGCAGGTCCTTTTCATTTTTCAGGCTGTGAGTACCGCTTAGTTCTTCAAAGTGTTTTCTTAAAGTATGTATGTCATAATTTTAAAATTTTTTCGCCATTACCTCCCTGAAGACATTTTGCGGTGACCATTAGCACAGGCTTAAACCTGCGTTTGCAGTTAACGGCCAGAGGGTGGCAGTCTTTCTACGTTCCCCATGCTGGTACTAGGGCAACAGGCCTTCCGGCCAGTGGTGTTCCTCGGTTATAAATTAGAGTGGATTGTGCATGAAGAAACCCACAAATGCTGATGTCTCCTTACTTATGTTTGTCTTTTAAATTTACCTTATATTTATTATTGGAGCAATATTACATTGTGTACATGGAACAGTTCTTCTTGGTGCGTTCCTCTGTTGATGGACATTTTCATTGCTTCCAAATGTTGGCTATGGTCAATATGGCTGGAGTGCAGGATTGCCAGCCTGTAACGTTTTGATTCTCATTTTCTCAGGGGATAGGCCCAGCAGTGGGTATGACTGATTGACGGGTAGCTCAGTGTTTAACTTTTCAAGGCACTTCCATTGTGTTTTCATTAGTGGCTCTTACCACGTCCCCCTTAGGGCCGAGTGTATGCATTCCTCCACAGTCCCTTCAGCATTTATTTTTTGAAACATTTTTGCTGATGGCCATTCTGACTGCTGTGAGCTGATAGGTTTTTGTAATTTGGGTTTGCATGTCTTTAAAAATTCCTAAAATATATCATTTTCCCACACCTTTTTCTTTCCTCTTCTTTAATGGAAATGCTGTGAGTACCACATAGCTCTTGAAATTGTCTTCTTGGAAGGTTGCCCTCTTTTGAAATTTTTGCTCCATTTTTGATCCCAGGATTTATTTGGAGGGCAGGTGTCATTTACAGAATGGCAAGTTGGTGAATATTTAGTGACCTTTAGCAGTGGGTTGAAAGCTGCTGTTGTGGGAAATGGCCACAAGGAGGCAGCATTTCTCCATTCCCAAATCTGAGTACTAGGGCAGCAGAGCCTTTCTGGAAGTCGTGTTCCTAGGTTGTAAATTAGAATGGAATGTGCCAGGAGAAACCCCCATAAGTTTAGGTCTCATTACTTCTTGTTTTTGTTAATTTTTTTAATCGGGGTAAGGACTAGAATATTGTTTGTCCTAGGGGTACACAATCTGGTTCAATTGTACATTATATATGTCTACTCTACAGATCCTCTTCCCATGTAAAATATTACAGAGTGTTCTGTAGACCTCCCTTGCTATATGGTCGGTCGTTTTGAAATATGTATATAATATGTATTTGGATATGTATAGAAACACTAATCTCATTTATCCATTCCCCCCACCTTTCCTTTTAGATGAGCATAGTTGGTTTTCTAAGTCTGTGAGAGTCTTTCTCTGTGGAAATATGTTCATTTGTGTCAGTGATTAGATAACGCCTCTAAGGGATATCATAGGATATAGGTCTTTTGCTTTCCGACTTACCTCATGTTTTGTGATTATCTCCAGGCTCATCTCTGGTGCCTGAAAGAGCAGTGTTTCATTGTTTTCCATGGCTAATATTCCACTGTGTACATGGACTCCTTCTTCTTTATCCATTCACCTGTTGATGGACATTTTGGTTGCTTCCCATCTTGGCTATTTTGAATAAGGCTGCAGTGCAGCCTTTGCAGCCTGTGTCTTTTCGATCCTGGTCTTCTCAGGTGAGAGGCCCAGTGGTGTGCCTGTTGCATTGAGTGGTACCTCAATTTTCACTTTTCAACGCAGTTCCTTTTGGTACTCCTTACTGGCTGTTAACCACTTTACATCTCACCAGCACCTAGAGGTTACACAGTTCTCTACAACCCCGTCAGCATTTATTGTTGGTAGACTTTTTGCTGACGGTCAGTCGACAGGTGTGAGTTGAAACCTTTTGGTTGATTAGATTGCATGAGTCTAATCATTCCTGAGGTTGAGCTTTTACCCATTTTCCTGTTTTTTTGTTTAAAGAGAGTGAGGAATACTTACCTCTGCATACTATCTTCTTGAAACATTCGCCTGTTTTGAATTTCTTTTGTCCATTCCCCACCTGAGCACAATTTTTGACGGCAGGTGTCCTTTACAGCCCTGAGCCCTTGTGAATTTTAAGTGACCAGTAGCTGTGGGTTTAAAGCTGCTCTTGCGGGAAACGGCCACAAGGGGGCAGCATTTCTCCTTTACCAAATCTGGTCACTAGGGCAACAGAGCCTTAATGGAAGTCGTGTTCTAGGTTGTAAAGTACAATGGAATGTGCCGGGAAAAAGCCCTTTAAGTGTATGTGTCATTCCTTCTTGTTTGTATTTTTAACAAAATTTTTATTCTTTATCACAGCAAATTCGATTACAATGGTTTGTTTGGTCTAGGTGTGCAAGACGTGGTTCCTTCACACATATACATATATCTATTCTTCTTTGGAATCTTTTCCCGTGTAGGTTATGACACAATGTTGAGTAGTCTTCTCTTGGTATTCTGTAGGTCTTTGGTGATTATATATTTCACGTGTGTTTGTATATCTCTGTTCACCTCAATATGGTAATGTACCCAATCCTCACACCTTTCCATTTGGTGAACCTTAAGTTTTTGTACTGAATCTGTGATTGCCTTTCTCTGTGGAAGTATCTTCGTTTGTATCAATTTTTAGGTAACACCTCTATGTGGTATGATAGGATATGTGTCTTTCGTTTTCTCACTTACTCCAAGTTGCGTGATTACTTCTAGAGTCATCTATGGTGCTGCAAATGGCATTGCTTCATTTTATCGCTAGCTCATAATCCATCTGTACATGTAGCAGTTCTTCTTTGTCCACCCATCTGTCGGTGGACTTTTTGGTGACTTCCATATCTTGGCTATGGTAATACTGTGCAATGCAGATTTGCCTGCCTCTTTCTTTCCAATTCTGTCTTCTTAGGTTATAGGTCCAGGAATAAGCCTCTGGATCGTACGGTAGCTCAATGTTTACCTTTTAACGGCACCTCCACTCTGCTCTCATGAGTGGCTCTCTCCAGGTTACATCCCACTTAAAGTGGAGGGTTTGCATTTCTCCACAGCACCTTCAGCATTTATTCTTTGTGGTTTTTTACTGATGGTTATTCTGACTGGTGTGAGCTGATACGTCTTTGTGGCTGAATTTGCATGTGTCTCATGATCCATTAAAACTGAGCTTTAAGGCAGGTCCTTTTCATTTTTCAGGCTGTGAGTACCGCTTAGTTCTTCAAAGTGTTTTCTTAAAGTATGTATGTCATAATTTTAAAATTTTTTGGCCATTACCTCCCTGAAGACATTTTGCGGTGACCATTAGCACAGGCTTAAACCTGCGTTTGCAGGTAACGGCCAGAGGGTGGCGGTCTTTCTACGTTCCCCATGCTGGTACTAGGGCAACAGGCCTTCCGGCCAGTGGTGTTCCTCGGTTATAAATTAGAGTGGAATGTGCCTGAAGAAACCCACAGATGCTGATGTCTCCTTACTTATGTTTGTCTTTTAAATTTACCTTATATTTATTATTGGAGCAATATTACATTGTGTACATGGAAGAGTTCTTCTTGGTGCGTTCCTCTGTTGATGGACATTTTCATTGCTTCCAAATGTTGGCTATGGTCAATATGGCTGGAGTGCAGGATTGCCAGCCTGTGACGTTTTGATTCTCATTTTCTCAGGGGATAGGCCCAGCAGTGGGTATGACTGATTGACGGGTAGCTCAGTGTTTACCTTTTCAAGGCACTTCCATTGTGTTTTCATTAGTGGCTCTTACCACGTCCCCCTTAGGGCCGAGTGTACGCATTCCTCCACAGTCCCTTCAGCATTTATTTTTTGAAACATTTTTGCTGATGGCCATTCTGACTGCTGTGAGCTGATAGGGTTTTGTAATTTGGGTTTGCATGTCTTTAAAAATTCCTAAAATATATCATTTTCCCACACCTTTTTCTTTCCTCTTTAAAGGAAAAGCTGTGAGTACCACATAGCTCTTGAAATTGTCCTCTTGGAAGGTTGCCCTCTTTTGAAATTTTTGCTCCATTTTTGATCCCAGGATTTATTTGGAGGGCAGGTGTCATTTACAGAATGGCAAGTTGGTGAATATTTAGTGACCTTTAGCAGTGGGTTGAAAGCTGCTGTTGTGGGAAATGGCCACAAGGAGGCAGCATTTCTCCATTCCCAAATCTGAGTACTAGGGCAGCAGAGCCTTTCTGGAAGTCGTGTTCCTAGGTTGTAAATTAGAATGGAATGTGCCAGGAGAAACCCCCATAAGTTTAGGTCTCATTACTTCTTGTTTTTGTTAATTTTTTTAATCGGGGTAAGGACTAGAATATTGTTTGTCCTAGGGGTACACAATCTGGTTCATTTGTACATTATATATGTCTACTCTACAGATCCTCTTCCCATGTAAAATATTACAGAGTGTTCTGTAGACCTCCCTTGCTATATGGTCGGTCGTTTTGAAATATGTATATAATATGTATTTGGATATGTATAGTAACACTAATCTCATTTATCCATTCCCCCCACCTTTCCTTTTAGATGAGCATAGTTGGTTTTCTAAGTCTGTGAGTGTCTTTCTCTGTGGAAATATGTTCATTTGTGTCAGTGATTAGATAACGCCTCTAAGGGATATCATAGGATATAGGTCTTTTGCTTTCCGACTTACCTCATGTTTTGTGATTATCTCCAGGCTCATCTCTGGTGCCTCAAAGAGCAGTGTTTCATTGTTTTCCATGGCTAATATTCCATTGTGTACATGGACTCCTTCTTCTTTATCCATTCACCTGTTGATGGACATTTTGGTTGCTTCCCATCTTGGCTATTTTGAATAAGGCTGCAGTGCAGCCTTTGCAGCCTGTGTCTTTTCGATCCTGGTCTTCTCAGGTGAGAGGCCCAGTGGTGTGCCTGCTGGATTGAATGGTACCTCAGTTTTCACTTTTCAACGCAGTTCCTTTCGGTAGTCATTATTGGCTGTTAACCACTTTCCTTCCCACCAGCACCTAGAGGTTACACAGTTCTCTACAACCCCGTCAGCATTTATTGTTGGTAGACTTTTTGCTGACGGTCAGTCGACAGGTGTGAGTTGAAACCTTTTGGTTGATTAGATTGCATGAGTCTAATCATTCCTGAGGTTGAGCTTTTACCCATTTTCCTGTTTTTTTGTTTAAAGAGAGTGAGGAATACTTACCTCTGCATACTATCTTCTTGAAACATTCGCCTGTTTTGAATTTCTTTTGTCCATTCCCCACCTGAGCACAATTTTTGACGGCAGGTGTCCTTTACAGCCCTGAGCCCTTGTGAATTTTAAGTGACCAGTAGCTGTGGGTTTAAAGCTGCTCTTGCGGGAAACGGCCACAAGGGGGCAGCATTTCTCCTTTACCAAATCTGGTCACTAGGGCAACAGAGCCTTAATGGAAGTCGTGTTCTAGGTTGTAAAGTACAATGGAATGTGCCGGGAAAAAGCCCTTTAAGTGTATGTGTCATTCCTTCTTGTTTGTATTTTTAACAAAATTTTTATTCTTTATCACAGCAAATTCCATTACAATGGTTTGTTTGGTCTAGGTGTGCAAGACGTGGTTCCTTCACACATATACATATATCTATTCTTCTTTGGAATCTTTTCCCGTGTAGGTTATGACACAATGTTGAGTAGTCTTCTCTTGGTATTCTGTAGGTCTTTGGTGATTATATATTTCACGTGTGTTTGTATATCTCTGTTCACCTCAATATGGTAATGTACCCAATCCTCACACCTTTCCATTTGGTGAACCTTAAGTTCTTGTACTGAATCTGTGATTGCCTTTCTCTGTGGAAGTATCTTCGTTTGTATCAATTTTTAGGTAACACCTCTATGTGGTATGATAGGATATGGGTCTTTCGTTTTCTCACTTACTCCAAGTTGCGTGATTACTTCTAGAGTCATCTATGGTGCTGCAAATGGCATTGCTTCATTTTATCGCTAGCTCATAATCCATCTGTACATGTAGCAGTTCTTCTTTGTCCACCCATCTGTCGGTGGACTTTTTGGTGACTTCCATATCTTGGCTATGGTAATACTGTGCAATGCAGATTTGCCTGCCTCTTTCTTTCCAATTCTGTCTTCTTAGGTTATAGGTCCAGGAATAAGCCTCTGGATCGTACGGTAGCTCAATGTTTACCTTTTAACGGCACCTCCACTCTGCTCTCATGAGTGGCTCTCTCCAGGTTACATCCCACTTAAAGTGGAGGGTTTGCATTTCTCCACAGCACCTTCAGCATTTATTCTTTGTGGTTTTTTACTGATGGTTATTCTGACTGGTGTGAGCTGATACGTCTTTGTGGCTGAATTTGCATGTGTCTCATGATCCATTAAAACTGAGCTTTAAGGCAGGTCCTTTTCATTTTTCAGGCTGTGAGTACCGCTTAGTTCTTCAAAGTGTTTTCTTAAAGTATGTATGTCATAATTTTAAAATTTTTTGGCCATTACCTCCCTGAAGACATTTTGCGGTGACCATTAGCACAGGCTTAAACCTGCGTTTGCAGGTAACGGCCAGAGGGTGGCGGTCTTTCTACGTTCCCCATGCTGGTACTAGGGCAACAGGCCTTCCGGCCAGTGGTGTTCCTCGGTTATAAATTAGAGTGGAATGTGCCTGAAGAAACCCACAAATGCTGATGTCTCCTTACTTATGTTTGTCTTTTAAATTTACCTTATATTTATTATTGGAGCAATATTACATTGTGTACATGGAAGAGTTCTTCTTGGTGCGTTCCTCTGTTGATGGACATTTTCATTGCTTCCAAATGTTGGCTATGGTCAATATGGCTGGAGTGCAGGATTGCCAGCCTGTGACGTTTTGATTCTCATTTTCTCAGGGGATAGGCCCAGCAGTGGGTATGACTGATTGACGGGTAGCTCAGTGTTTACCTTTTCAAGGCACTTCCATTGTGTTTTCATTAGTGGCTCTTACCACGTCCCCCTTAGGGCCGAGTGTACGCATTCCTCCACAGTCCCTTCAGCATTTATTTTTTGAAACATTTTTGCTGATGGCCATTCTGACTGCTGTGAGCTGATAGGTTTTTGTAATTTGGGTTTGCATGTCTTTAAAAATTCCTAAAATATATCATTTTCCCACACCGTTTTCTTTCCTCTTCTTTAAAGGAAAAGCTGTGAGTACCACATAGCTCTTGAAATTGTCTTCTTGGAAGGTTGCCCTCTTTTGAAATTTTTGCTCCATTTTTGATCCCAGGATTTATTTGGAGGGCAGGTGTCATTTACAGAATGGCAAGTTGGTGAATATTTAGTGACCTTTAGCAGTGGGTTGAAAGCTGCTGTTGTGGGAAATGGCCACAAGGAGGCAGCATTTCTCCATTCCCAAATCTGAGTACTAGGGCAGCAGAGCCTTTCTGGAAGTCGTGTTCCTAGGTTGTAAATTAGAATGGAATGTGCCAGGAGAAACCCCCATAAGTTTAGGTCTCATTACTTCTTGTTTTTGTTATTTTTTTTAATCGGGGTAAGGACTAGAATATTGTTTGTCCTAGGGGTACACAATCTGGTTCATTTGTACATTATATATGTCTACTCTACAGATCCTCTTCCCATGTAAAATATTACAGAGTGTTCTGTAGACCTCCCTTGCTATATGGTCGGTCGTTTTGAAATATGTATATAATATGTATTTGGATATGTATAGTAACACTAATCTCATTTATCCATTCCCCCCACCTTTCCTTTTAGATGAGCATAGTTGGTTTTCTAAGTCTGTGAGTGTCTTTCTCTGTGGAAATATGTTCATTTGTGTCAGTGATTAGATAACGCCTCTAAGGGATATCATAGGATATAGGTCTTTTGCTTTCCGACTTACCTCATGTTTTGTGATTATCTCCAGGCTCATCTCTGGTGCCTCAAAGAGCAGTGTTTCATTGTTTTCCATGGCTAATATTCCATTGTGTACATGGACTCCTTCTTCTTTATCCATTCACCTGTTGATGGACATTTTGGTTGCTTCCCATCTTGGCTATTTTGAATAAGGCTGCAGTGCAGCCTTTGCAGCCTGTGTCTTTTCGATCCTGGTCTTCTCAGGTGAGAGGCCCAGTGGTGTGCCTGTTGGATTGAATGGTACCTCAGTTTTCACTTTTCAACGCAGTTCCTTTCGGTACTCCTTACTGGCTGTTAACCACTTTACATCTCACCAGCACCTAGAGGTTACACAGTTCTCTACAACCCCGTCAGCATTTATTGTTGGTAGACTTTTTGCTGACGGTCAGTCGACAGGTGTGAGTTGAAACCTTTTGGTTGATTAGATTGCATGAGTCTAATAATTCCTGAGGTTGAGCTTTTACCCATTTTCCTGTTTTTTTGTTTAAAGAGAGTGAGGAATACTTACCTCTGCATACTATCTTCTTGAAACATTTGCCTGTTTTGAATTTCTTTTGTCCATTCCCTACCTGAGCACAATTTTTAACGGCAGGTGTCCTTTACAGCCCTGAGCCCTTGTGAATTTTAAGTGACCAGTAGCTGTGGGTTTAAAGCTGCTCTTGCGGGAAACGGCCACAAGGGGGCAGCATTTCTCCTTTACCAAATCTGGTCACTAGGGCAACAGAGCCTTAATGGAAGTCGTGTTCTAGGTTGTAAAGTACAATGGAATGTGCCGTGAAAAAGCCCTTTAAGTGTATGTGTCATTCCTTCTTGTTTGTATTTTTAACAAAATTTTTATTCTTTATCACAGCAAATTCGATTACAATGGTTTGTTTGGTCTAGGTGTGCAAGATGTGGTTCCTTCACACATATACATATATCTATGCTTCTTTGGAATCTTTTCCCGTGTAGGTTATGACACAATGTTGAGTAGTCTTCTCTTGGTATTCTGTAGGTCTTTGGTGATTATATATTTCACTTGTGTTTGTATATCTCTGTTCACCTCAATATGGTAATGTACCCAATCCTCACACGTTTCCATTTGGTGAACATTAAGTTTTTGTACTGAATCTGTGATTGCCTTTCTCTGTGGAAGTATCTTCGTTTGTATCAATTTTTAGGTAACACCTCTATGTGGTATGATAGGATATGGGTCTTTCGTTTTCTCACTTACTCCAAGTTGCGTGATTACTTCTAGAGTCATCTATGGTGCTGCAAATGGCATTGCTTCATTTTATCGCTAGCTCATAATCCATCTGTACATGTAGCAGTTCTTCTTTGTCCACCCATCTGTCGGTGGACTTTTTGGTGACTTCCATATCTTGGCTATGGTAATACTGTGCAATGCAGATTTGCCTGCCTCTTTCTTTCCAATTCTGTCTTCTTAGGTTATAGGTCCAGGAATAAGCCTCTGGATCGTACGGTAGCTCAATGTTTACCTTTTAACGGCACCTCCACTCTGCTCTCATGAGTGGCTCTCTCCAGGTTACATCCCACTTAAAGTGGAGGGTTTGCATTTCTCCACAGCACCTTCAGCATTTATTCTTTGTGGTTTTTTACTGATGGTTATTCTGACTGGTGTGAGCTGATACGTCTTTGTGGCTGAATTTGCATGTGTCTCATGGTCCATTAAAACTGAGCTTTAAGGCAGGTCCTTTTCATTTTTCAGGCTGTGAGTACCGCTTAGTTCTTCAAAGTGTTTTCTTAAAGTATGTATGTCATAATTTTAAAATTTTTTGGCCATTACCTCCCTGAAGACATTTTGCGGTGACCATTAGCACAGGCTTAAACCTGCGTTTGCAGGTAACGGCCAGAGGGTGGCGGTCTTTCTACGTTCCCCGTGCTGGTACTAGGGCAACAGGCCTTCCGGCCAGTGGTGTTCCTCGGTTATAAATTAGAGTGGAATGTGCCTGAAGAAACCCACAAATGCTGATGTCTCCTTACTTATGTTTGTCTTTTAAATTTACCTTATATTTATTATTGGAGCAATATTACATTGTGTACATGGAAGAGTTCTTCTTGGTGCGTTCCTCTGTTGATGGACATTTTCATTGCTTCCAAATGTTGGCTATGGTCAATATGGCTGGAGTGCAGGATTGCCAGCCTGTGACGTTTTGATTCTCATTTTCTCAGGGGATAGGCCCAGCAGTGGGTATGACTGATTGACGGGTAGCTCAGTGTTTACCTTTTCAAGGCACTTCCATTGTGTTTTCATTAGTGGCTCTTACCACGTCCCCCTTAGGGCCGAGTGTACGCATTCCTCCACAGTCCCTTCAGCATTTATTTTTTGAAACATTTTTGCTGATGGCCATTCTGACTGCTGTGAGCTGATAGGTTTTTGTAATTTGGGTTTGCATGTCTTTAAAAATTCCTAAAATATATCATTTTCCCACACCGTTTTCTTTCCTCTTCTTTAAAGGAAAAGCTGTGAGTACCACATAGCTCTTGAAATTGTCTTCTTGGAAGGTTGCCCTCTTTTGAAATTTTTGCTCCATTTTTGATCCCAGGATTTATTTGGAGGGCAGGTGTCATTTACAGAATGGCAAGTTGGTGAATATTTAGTGACCTTTAGCAGTGGGTTGAAAGCTGCTGTTGTGGGAAATGGCCACAAGGAGGCAGCATTTCTCCATTCCCAAATCTGAGTACTAGGGCAGCAGAGCCTTTCTGGAAGTCGTGTTCCTAGGTTGTAAATTAGAATGGAATGTGCCAGGAGAAACCCCCATAAGTTTAGGTCTCATTACTTCTTGTTTTTGTTATTTTTTTTAATCGGGGTAAGGACTAGAATATTGTTTGTCCTAGGGGTACACAATCTGGTTCATTTGTACATTATATATGTCTACTCTACAGATCCTCTTCCCATGTAAAATATTACAGAGTGTTCTGTAGACCTCCCTTGCTATATGGTCGGTCGTTTTGAAATATGTATATAATATGTATTTGGATATGTATAGTAACACTAATCTCATTTATCCATTCCCCCCACCTTTCCTTTTAGATGAGCATAGTTGGTTTTCTAAGTCTGTGAGTGTCTTTCTCTGTGGAAATATGTTCATTTGTGTCAGTGATTAGATAACGCCTCTAAGGGATATCATAGGATATAGGTCTTTTGCTTTCCGACTTACCTCATGTTTTGTGATTATCTCCAGGCTCATCTCTGGTGCCTCAAAGAGCAGTGTTTCATTGTTTTCCATGGCTAATATTCCATTGTGTACATGGACTCCTTCTTCTTTATCCATTCACCTGTTGATGGACATTTTGGTTGCTTCCCATCTTGGCTATTTTGAATAAGGCTGCAGTGCAGCCTTTGCAGCCTGTGTCTTTTCGATCCTGGTCTTCTCAGGTGAGAGGCCCAGTGGTGTGCCTGTTGGATTGAATGGTACCTCAGTTTTCACTTTTCAACGCAGTTCCTTTCGGTACTCCTTACTGGCTGTTAACCACTTTACATCTCACCAGCACCTAGAGGTTACACAGTTCTCTACAACCCCGTCAGCATTTATTGTTGGTAGACTTTTTGCTGACGGTCAGTCGACAGGTGTGAGTTGAAACCTTTTGGTTGATTAGATTGCATGAGTCTAATAATTCCTGAGGTTGAGCTTTTACCCATTTTCCTGTTTTTTTGTTTAAAGAGAGTGAGGAATACTTACCTCTGCATACTATCTTCTTGAAACATTTGCCTGTTTTGAATTTCTTTTGTCCATTCCCTACCTGAGCACAATTTTTAACGGCAGGTGTCCTTTACAGCCCTGAGCCCTTGTGAATTTTAAGTGACCAGTAGCTGTGGGTTTAAAGCTGCTCTTGCGGGAAACGGCCACAAGGGGGCCGCATTTCTCCTTTACCAAATCTGGTCACTAGGGCAACAGAGCCTTAATGGAAGTCGTGTTCTAGGTTGTAAAGTACAATGGAATGTGCCGTGAAAAAGCCCTTTAAGTGTATGTGTCATTCCTTCTTGTTTGTATTTTTAACAAAATTTTTATTCTTTATCACAGCAAATTCGATTACAATGGTTTGTTTGGTCTAGGTGTGCAAGATGTGGTTCCTTCACACATATACATATATCTATGCTTCTTTGGAATCTTTTCCCGTGTAGGTTATGACACAATGTTGAGTAGTCTTCTCTTGGTATTCTGTAGGTCTTTGGTGATTATATATTTCACGTGTGTTTGTATATCTCTGTTCACCTCAATATGGTAATGTACCCAATCCTCACACGTTTCCATTTGGTGAACATTAAGTTTTTGTACTGAATCTGTGATTGCCTTTCTCTGTGGAAGTATCTTCGTTTGTATCAATTTTTAGGTAACACCTCTATGTGGTATGATAGGATATGGGTCTTTCGTTTTCTCACTTACTCCAAGTTGCGTGATTACTTCTAGAGTCATCTATGGTGCTGCAAATGGCATTGCTTCATTTTATCGCTAGCTCATAATCCATCTGTACATGTAGCAGTTCTTCTTTGTCCACCCATCTGTCGGTGGACTTTTTGGTGACTTCCATATCTTGGCTATGGTAATACTGTGCAATGCAGATTTGCCTGCCTCTTTCTTTCCAATTCTGTCTTCTTAGGTTATAGGTCTAGGAATAAGCCTCTGGATCGTACGGTAGCTCAATGTTTACCTTTTAACGGCACCTCCACTCTGCTCTCATGAGTGGCTCTCTCCAGGTTACATCCCACTTAAAGTGGAGGGTTTGCATTTCTCCACAGCACCTTCAGCATTTATTCTTTGTGGTTTTTTACTGATGGTTATTCTGACTGGTGTGAGCTGATACGTCTTTGTGGCTGAATTTGCATGTGTCTCATGGTCCATTAAAACTGAGCTTTAAGGCAGGTCCTTTTCATTTTTCAGGCTGTGAGTACCGCTTAGTTCTTCAAAGTGTTTTCTTAAAGTATGTATGTCATAATTTTAAAATTTTTTGGCCATTACCTCCCTGAAGACATTTTGCGGTGACCATTAGCACAGGCTTAAACCTGCGTTTGCAGGTAACGGCCAGAGGGTGGCGGTCTTTCTACGTTCCCCGTGCTGGTACTAGGGCAACAGGCCTTCCGGCCAGTGGTGTTCCTCGGTTATAAATTAGAGTGGAATGTGCCTGAAGAAACCCACAAATGCTGATGTCTCCTTACTTATGTTTGTCTTTTAAATTTACCTTATATTTATTATTGGAGCAATATTACATTGTGTACATGGAAGAGTTCTTCTTGGTGCGTTCCTCTGTTGATGGACATTTTCATTGCTTCCAAATGTTGGCTATGGTCAATATGGCTGGAGTGCAGGATTGCCAGCCTGTAACGTTTTGATTCTCATTTTCTCAGGGGATAGGCCCAGCAGTGGGTATGACTGATTGACGGGTAGCTCAGTGTTTAACTTTTCAAGGCACTTCCATTGTGTTTTCATTAGTGGCTCTTACCACGTCCCCCTTAGGGCCGAGTGTATGCATTCCTCCACAGTCCCTTCAGCATTTATTTTTTGAAACATTTTTGCTGATGGCCATTCTGACTGCTGTGAGCTGATAGGTTTTTGTAATTTGGGTTTGCATGTCTTTAAAAATTCCTAAAATATATCATTTTCCCACACCTTTTTCTTTCCTCTTCTTTAATGGAAATGCTGTGAGTACCACATAGCTCTTGAAATTGTCTTCTTGGAAGGTTGCCCTCTTTTGAAATTTTTGCTCCATTTTTGATCCCAGGATTTATTTGGAGGGCAGGTGTCATTTACAGAATGGCAAGTTGGTGAATATTTAGTGACCTTTAGCAGTGGGTTGAAAGCTGCTGTTGTGGGAAATGGCCACAAGGAGGCAGCATTTCTCCATTCCCAAATCTGAGTACTAGGGCAGCAGAGCCTTTCTGGAAGTCGTGTTCCTAGGTTGTAAATTAGAATGGAATGTGCCAGGAGAAACCCCCATAAGTTTAGGTCTCATTACTTCTTGTTTTTGTTAATTTTTTTAATCGGGGTAAGGACTAGAATATTGTTTGTCCTAGGGGTACACAATCTGGTTCAATTGTACATTATATATGTCTACTCTACAGATCCTCTTCCCATGTAAAATATTACAGAGTGTTCTGTAGACCTCCCTTGCTATATGGTCGGTCGTTTTGAAATATGTATATAATATGTATTTGGATATGTATAGTAACACTAATCTCATTTATCCATTCCCCCCACCTTTCCTTTTAGATGAGCATAGTTGGTTTTCTAAGTCTGTGAGAGTCTTTCTCTGTGGAAATATGTTCATTTGTGTCAGTGATTAGATAACGCCTCTAAGGGATATCATAGGATATAGGTCTTTTGCTTTCCGACTTACCTCATGTTTTGTGATTATCTCCAGGCTCATCTCTGGTGCCTGAAAGAGCAGTGTTTCATTGTTTTCCATGGCTAATATTCCACTGTGTACATGGACTCCTTCTTCTTTATCCATTCACCTGTTGATGGACATTTTGGTTGCTTCCCATCTTGGCTATTTTGAATAAGGCTGCAGTGCAGCCTTTGCAGCCTGTGTCTTTTCGATCCTGGTCTTCTCAGGTGAGAGGCCCAGTGGTGTGCCTGTTGCATTGAGTGGTACCTCAATTTTCACTTTTCAACGCAGTTCCTTTTGGTACTCCTTACTGGCTGTTAACCACTTTACATCTCACCAGCACCTAGAGGTTACACAGTTCTCTACAACCCCGTCAGCATTTATTGTTGGTAGACTTTTTGCTGACGGTCAGTCGACAGGTGTGAGTTGAAACCTTTTGGTTGATTAGATTGCATGAGTCTAATCATTCCTGAGGTTGAGCTTTTACCCATTTTCCTGTTTTTTTGTTTAAAGAGAGTGAGGAATACTTACCTCTGCATACTATCTTCTTGAAACATTCGCCTGTTTTGAATTTCTTTTGTCCATTCCCCACCTGAGCACAATTTTTGACGGCAGGTGTCCTTTACAGCCCTGAGCCCTTGTGAATTTTAAGTGACCAGTAGCTGTGGGTTTAAAGCTGCTCTTGCGGGAAACGGCCACAAGGGGGCAGCATTTCTCCTTTACCAAATCTGGTCACTAGGGCAACAGAGCCTTAATGGAAGTCGTGTTCTAGGTTGTAAAGTACAATGGAATGTGCCGGGAAAAAGCCCTTTAAGTGTATGTGTCATTCCTTCTTGTTTGTATTTTTAACAAAATTTTTATTCTTTATCACAGCAAATTCGATTACAATGGTTTGTTTGGTCTAGGTGTGCAAGACGTGGTTCCTTCACACATATACATATATCTATTCTTCTTTGGAATCTTTTCCCGTGTAGGTTATGACACAATGTTGAGTAGTCTTCTCTTGGTATTCTGTAGGTCTTTGGTGATTATATATTTCACGTGTGTTTGTATATCTCTGTTCACCTCAATATGGTAATGTACCCAATCCTCACACCTTTCCATTTGGTGAACCTTAAGTTTTTGTACTGAATCTGTGATTGCCTTTCTCTGTGGAAGTATCTTCGTTTGTATCAATTTTTAGGTAACACCTCTATGTGGTATGATAGGATATGGGTCTTTCGTTTTCTCACTTACTCCAAGTTGCGTGATTACTTCTAGAGTCATCTATGGTGCTGCAAATGGCATTGCTTCATTTTATCGCTAGCTCATAATCCATCTGTACATGTAGCAGTTCTTCTTTGTCCACCCATCTGTCGGTGGACTTTTTGGTGACTTCCATATCTTGGCTATGGTAATACTGTGCAATGCAGATTTGCCTGCCTCTTTCTTTCCAATTCTGTCTTCTTAGGTTATAGGTCCAGGAATAAGCCTCTGGATCGTACGGTAGCTCAATGTTTACCTTTTAACGGCACCTCCACTCTGCTCTCATGAGTGGCTCTCTCCAGGTTACATCCCACTTAAAGTGGAGGGTTTGCATTTCTCCACAGCACCTTCAGCATTTATTCTTTGTGGTTTTTTACTGATGGTTATTCTGACTGGTGTGAGCTGATACGTCTTTGTGGCTGAATTTGCATGTGTCTCATGATCCATTAAAACTGAGCTTTAAGGCAGGTCCTTTTCATTTTTCAGGCTGTGAGTACCGCTTAGTTCTTCAAAGTGTTTTCTTAAAGTATGTATGTCATAATTTTAAAATTTTTTGGCCATTACCTCCCTGAAGACATTTTGCGGTGACCATTAGCACAGGCTTAAACCTGCGTTTGCAGGTAACGGCCAGAGGGTGGCGGTCTTTCTACGTTCCCCATGCTGGTACTAGGGCAACAGGCCTTCCGGCCAGTGGTGTTCCTCGGTTATAAATTAGAGTGGAATGTGCCTGAAGAAACCCACAGATGCTGATGTCTCCTTACTTATGTTTGTCTTTTAAATTTACCTTATATTTATTATTGGAGCAATATTACATTGTGTACATGGAAGAGTTCTTCTTGGTGCGTTCCTCTGTTGATGGACATTTTCATTGCTTCCAAATGTTGGCTATGGTCAATATGGCTGGAGTGCAGGATTGCCAGCCTGTGACGTTTTGATTATCATTTTCTCAGGGGATAGGCCCAGCAGTGGGTATGACTGATTGACGGGTAGCTCAGTGTTTACCTTTTCAAGGCACTTCCATTGTGTTTTCATTAGTGGCTCTTACCACGTCCCCCTTAGGGCCGAGTGTACGCATTCCTCCACAGTCCCTTCAGCATTTATTTTTTGAAACATTTTTGCTGATGGCCATTCTGACTGCTGTGAGCTGATAGGGTTTTGTAATTTGGGTTTGCATGTCTTTAAAAATTCCTAAAATATATCATTTTCCCACACCTTTTTCTTTCCTCTTTAAAGGAAAAGCTGTGAGTACCACATAGCTCTTGAAATTGTCCTCTTGGAAGGTTGCCCTCTTTTGAAATTTTTGCTCCATTTTTGATCCCAGGATTTATTTGGAGGGCAGGTGTCATTTACAGAATGGCAAGTTGGTGAATATTTAGTGACCTTTAGCAGTGGGTTGAAAGCTGCTGTTGTGGGAAATGGCCACAAGGAGGCAGCATTTCTCCATTCCCAAATCTGAGTACTAGGGCAGCAGAGCCTTTCTGGAAGTCGTGTTCCTAGGTTGTAAATTAGAATGGAATGTGCCAGGAGAAACCCCCATAAGTTTAGGTCTCATTACTTCTTGTTTTTGTTAATTTTTTTAATCGGGGTAAGGACTAGAATATTGTTTGTCCTAGGGGTACACAATCTGGTTCATTTGTACATTATATATGTCTACTCTACAGATCCTCTTCCCATGTAAAATATTACAGAGTGTTCTGTAGACCTCCCTTGCTATATGGTCGGTCGTTTTGAAATATGTATATAATATGTATTTGGATATGTATAGTAACACTAATCTCATTTATCCATTCCCCCCACCTTTCCTTTTAGATGAGCATAGTTGGTTTTCTAAGTCTGTGAGTGTCTTTCTCTGTGGAAATATGTTCATTTGTGTCAGTGATTAGATAACGCCTCTAAGGGATATCATAGGATATAGGTCTTTTGCTTTCCGACTTACCTCATGTTTTGTGATTATCTCCAGGCTCATCTCTGGTGCCTCAAAGAGCAGTGTTTCATTGTTTTCCATGGCTAATATTCCATTGTGTACATGGACTCCTTCTTCTTTATCCATTCACCTGTTGATGGACATTTTGGTTGCTTCCCATCTTGGCTATTTTGAATAAGGCTGCAGTGCAGCCTTTGCAGCCTGTGTCTTTTCGATCCTGGTCTTCTCAGGTGAGAGGCCCAGTGGTGTGCCTGCTGGATTGAATGGTACCTCAGTTTTCACTTTTCAACGCAGTTCCTTTCGGTAGTCATTATTGGCTGTTAACCACTTTCCTTCCCACCAGCACCTAGAGGTTACACAGTTCTCTACAACCCCGTCAGCATTTATTGTTGGTAGACTTTTTGCTGACGGTCAGTCGACAGGTGTGAGTTGAAACCTTTTGGTTGATTAGATTGCATGAGTCTAATCATTCCTGAGGTTGAGCTTTTACCCATTTTCCTGTTTTTTTGTTTAAAGAGAGTGAGGAATACTTACCTCTGCATACTATCTTCTTGAAACATTCGCCTGTTTTGAATTTCTTTTGTCCATTCCCCACCTGAGCACAATTTTTGACGGCAGGTGTCCTTTACAGCCCTGAGCCCTTGTGAATTTTAAGTGACCAGTAGCTGTGGGTTTAAAGCTGCTCTTGCGGGAAACGGCCACAAGGGGGCAGCATTTCTCCTTTACCAAATCTGGTCACTAGGGCAACAGAGCCTTAATGGAAGTCGTGTTCTAGGTTGTAAAGTACAATGGAATGTGCCGGGAAAAAGCCCTTTAAGTGTATGTGTCATTCCTTCTTGTTTGTATTTTTAACAAAATTTTTATTCTTTATCACAGCAAATTCCATTACAATGGTTTGTTTGGTCTAGGTGTGCAAGACGTGGTTCCTTCACACATATACATATATCTATTCTTCTTTGGAATCTTTTCCCGTGTAGGTTATGACACAATGTTGAGTAGTCTTCTCTTGGTATTCTGTAGGTCTTTGGTGATTATATATTTCACGTGTGTTTGTATATCTCTGTTCACCTCAATATGGTAATGTACCCAATCCTCACACCTTTCCATTTGGTGAACCTTAAGTTCTTGTACTGAATCTGTGATTGCCTTTCTCTGTGGAAGTATCTTCGTTTGTATCAATTTTTAGGTAACACCTCTATGTGGTATGATAGGATATGGGTCTTTCGTTTTCTCACTTACTCCAAGTTGCGTGATTACTTCTAGAGTCATCTATGGTGCTGCAAATGGCATTGCTTCATTTTATCGCTAGCTCATAATCCATCTGTACATGTAGCAGTTCTTCTTTGTCCACCCATCTGTCGGTGGACTTTTTGGTGACTTCCATATCTTGGCTATGGTAATACTGTGCAATGCAGATTTGCCTGCCTCTTTCTTTCCAATTCTGTCTTCTTAGGTTATAGGTCCAGGAATAAGCCTCTGGATCGTACGGTAGCTCAATGTTTACCTTTTAACGGCACCTCCACTCTGCTCTCATGAGTGGCTCTCTCCAGGTTACATCCCACTTAAAGTGGAGGGTTTGCATTTCTCCACAGCACCTTCAGCATTTATTCTTTGTGGTTTTTTACTGATGGTTATTCTGACTGGTGTGAGCTGATACGTCTTTGTGGCTGAATTTGCATGTGTCTCATGATCCATTAAAACTGAGCTTTAAGGCAGGTCCTTTTCATTTTTCAGGCTGTGAGTACCGCTTAGTTCTTCAAAGTGTTTTCTTAAAGTATGTATGTCATAATTTTAAAATTTTTTGGCCATTACCTCCCTGAAGACATTTTGCGGTGACCATTAGCACAGGCTTAAACCTGCGTTTGCAGGTAACGGCCAGAGGGTGGCGGTCTTTCTACGTTCCCCATGCTGGTACTAGGGCAACAGGCCTTCCGGCCAGTGGTGTTCCTCGGTTATAAATTAGAGTGGAATGTGCCTGAAGAAACCCACAAATGCTGATGTCTCCTTACTTATGTTTGTCTTTTAAATTTACCTTATATTTATTATTGGAGCAATATTACATTGTGTACATGGAAGAGTTCTTCTTGGTGCGTTCCTCTGTTGATGGACATTTTCATTGCTTCCAAATGTTGGCTATGGTCAATATGGCTGGAGTGCAGGATTGCCAGCCTGTGACGTTTTGATTCTCATTTTCTCAGGGGATAGGCCCAGCAGTGGGTATGACTGATTGACGGGTAGCTCAGTGTTTACCTTTTCAAGGCACTTCCATTGTGTTTTCATTAGTGGCTCTTACCACGTCCCCCTTAGGGCCGAGTGTACGCATTCCTCCACAGTCCCTTCAGCATTTATTTTTTGAAACATTTTTGCTGATGGCCATTCTGACTGCTGTGAGCTGATAGGTTTTTGTAATTTGGGTTTGCATGTCTTTAAAAATTCCTAAAATATATCATTTTCCCACACCGTTTTCTTTCCTCTTCTTTAAAGGAAAAGCTGTGAGTACCACATAGCTCTTGAAATTGTCTTCTTGGAAGGTTGCCCTCTTTTGAAATTTTTGCTCCATTTTTGATCCCAGGATTTATTTGGAGGGCAGGTGTCATTTACAGAATGGCAAGTTGGTGAATATTTAGTGACCTTTAGCAGTGGGTTGAAAGCTGCTGTTGTGGGAAATGGCCACAAGGAGGCAGCATTTCTCCATTCCCAAATCTGAGTACTAGGGCAGCAGAGCCTTTCTGGAAGTCGTGTTCCTAGGTTGTAAATTAGAATGGAATGTGCCAGGAGAAACCCCCATAAGTTTAGGTCTCATTACTTCTTGTTTTTGTTATTTTTTTTAATCGGGGTAAGGACTAGAATATTGTTTGTCCTAGGGGTACACAATCTGGTTCATTTGTACATTATATATGTCTACTCTACAGATCCTCTTCCCATGTAAAATATTACAGAGTGTTCTGTAGACCTCCCTTGCTATATGGTCGGTCGTTTTGAAATATGTATATAATATGTATTTGGATATGTATAGTAACACTAATCTCATTTATCCATTCCCCCCACCTTTCCTTTTAGATGAGCATAGTTGGTTTTCTAAGTCTGTGAGTGTCTTTCTCTGTGGAAATATGTTCATTTGTGTCAGTGATTAGATAACGCCTCTAAGGGATATCATAGGATATAGGTCTTTTGCTTTCCGACTTACCTCATGTTTTGTGATTATCTCCAGGCTCATCTCTGGTGCCTCAAAGAGCAGTGTTTCATTGTTTTCCATGGCTAATATTCCATTGTGTACATGGACTCCTTCTTCTTTATCCATTCACCTGTTGATGGACATTTTGGTTGCTTCCCATCTTGGCTATTTTGAATAAGGCTGCAGTGCAGCCTTTGCAGCCTGTGTCTTTTCGATCCTGGTCTTCTCAGGTGAGAGGCCCAGTGGTGTGCCTGTTGGATTGAATGGTACCTCAGTTTTCACTTTTCAACGCAGTTCCTTTCGGTACTCCTTACTGGCTGTTAACCACTTTACATCTCACCAGCACCTAGAGGTTACACAGTTCTCTACAACCCCGTCAGCATTTATTGTTGGTAGACTTTTTGCTGACGGTCAGTCGACAGGTGTGAGTTGAAACCTTTTGGTTGATTAGATTGCATGAGTCTAATAATTCCTGAGGTTGAGCTTTTACCCATTTTCCTGTTTTTTTGTTTAAAGAGAGTGAGGAATACTTACCTCTGCATACTATCTTCTTGAAACATTTGCCTGTTTTGAATTTCTTTTGTCCATTCCCTACCTGAGCACAATTTTTAACGGCAGGTGTCCTTTACAGCCCTGAGCCCTTGTGAATTTTAAGTGACCAGTAGCTGTGGGTTTAAAGCTGCTCTTGCGGGAAACGGCCACAAGGGGGCAGCATTTCTCCTTTACCAAATCTGGTCAGAGCCTTAATGGAAGTCGTGTTCTAGGTTGTAAAGTACAATGGAATGTGCCGTGAAAAAGCCCTTTAAGTGTATGTGTCATTCCTTCTTGTTTGTATTTTTTACAAAATTTTTATTCTTTATCACAGCAAATTCGATTACAATGGTTTGTTTGGTCTAGGTGTGCAAGATGTGGTTCCTTCACACATATACATATATCTATGCTTCTTTGGAATCTTTTCCCGTGTAGGTTATGACACAATGTTGAGTAGTCTTCTCTTGGTATTCTGTAGGTCTTTGGTGATTATATATTTCACTTGTGTTTGTATATCTCTGTTCACCTCAATATGGTAATGTACCCAATCCTCACACGTTTCCATTTGGTGAACATTAAGTTTTTGTACTGAATCTGTGATTGCCTTTCTCTGTGGAAGTATCTTCGTTTGTTTCAATTTTTAGGTAACACCTCTATGTGGTATGATAGGATATGGGTCTTTCGTTTTCTCACTTACTCCAAGTTGCGTGATTACTTCTAGAGTCATCTATGGTGCTGCAAATGGCATTGCTTCATTTTATCGCTAGCTCATAATCCATCTGTACATGTAGCAGTTCTTCTTTGTCCACCCATCTGTCGGTGGACTTTTTGGTGACTTCCATATCTTGGCTATGGTAATACTGTGCAATGCAGATTTGCCTGCCTCTTTCTTTCCAATTCTGTCTTCTTAGGTTATAGGTCCAGGAATAAGCCTCTGGATCGTACGGTAGCTCAATGTTTACCTTTTAACGGCACCTCCACTCTGCTCTCATGAGTGGGCTCTCTCCAGGTTACATCCCACTTAAAGTGGAGGGTTTGCATTTCTCCACAGCACCTTCAGCATTTATTCTTTGTGGTTTTTTACTGATGGTTATTCTGACTGGTGTGAGCTGATACGTCCTTTGTGGCTGAATTTGCATGTGTCTCATGGTCCATTAAAACTGAGCTTTAAGGCAGGTCCTTTTCATTTTTCAGGCTGTGAGTACCGCTTAGTTCTTCAAAGTGTTTTCTTAAAGTATGTATGTCATAATTTTAAAATTTTTTGGCCATTACCTCCCTGAAGACATTTTGCGGTGACCATTAGCACAGGCTTAAACCTGCGTTTGCAGGTAACGGCCAGAGGGTGGCGGTCTTTCTACGTTTCCCCGTGCTGGTACTAGGGCAACAGGCCTTCCGGGCCAGTGGTGTTCCTCGGTTATAAAATTAGAGTGGAATGTGCCTGAAGAAACCCACAAATGCTGATGTCTCCTTACTTATGTTTTGTCTTTTAAATTTACCTTATATTTTATTATTGGAGCAATATTACATTGTGTACATGGAAGAGTTCTTCTTGGTGCGTTCCTCTGTTGATGGACATTTTCATTGCTTCCAAATGTTGGCTATGGTCAATATGGCTGGAGTGCAGGATTGCCAGCCTGTGACGTTTTGATTCTCATTTTCTCAGGGGATAGGCCCAGCAGTGGGTATGACTGATTGACGGGTAGCTCAGTGTTTACCTTTTCAAGGCACTTCCATTGTGTTTTCATTAGTGGCTCTTACCACGTCCCCCCTTAGGGCCGAGTGTACGCATTCCTCCACAGTCCCTTCAGCATTTATTTTTTGAAACATTTTTGCTGATGGCCATTCTGACTGCTGTGAGCTGATAGGTTTTTGTAATTTGGGTTTGCATGTCTTTAAAAATTCCTAAAATATATCATTTTCCCACACCGTTTTCTTTCCTCTTCTTTAAAGGAAAAGCTGTGAGTACCACATAGCTCTTGAAATTGTCTTCTTGGAAGGTTGCCCTCTTTTGAAATTTTTGCTCCATTTTTGATCCCAGGATTTATTTGGAGGGCAGGTGTCATTTACAGAATGGCAAGTTGGTGAATATTTAGTGACCTTTAGCAGTGGGTTGAAAGCTGCTGTTGTGGGAAATGGCCACAAGGAGGCAGCATTTTCTCCATTCCCAAATCTGAGTACTAGGGCAGCAGAGCCTTTCTGGAAGTCGTGTTCCTAGGTTGTAAATTAGAATGGAATGTGCCAGGAGAAAACCCCCATAAGTTTAGGTCTCATTACTTCTTGTTTTTGTTATTTTTTTTAATCGGGGTAAGGACTAGAATATTGTTTGTCCTAGGGGTACACAATCTGGTTCATTTGTACATTATATATGTCTACTCTACAGATCCTCTTCCCATGTAAAAATATTACAGAGTGTTCTGTAGACCTCCCTTGCTATATGGTCGGTCGTTTTGAAATATGTATATAATATGTATTTGGATATGTATAGTAACACTAATCTCATTTATCCATTCCCCCCACCTTTCCTTTTAGATGAGCATAGTTGGTTTTCTAAGTCTGTGAGTGTCTTTCTCTGTGGAAATATGTTCATTTGTGTCAGTGATTAGATAACGCCTCTAAGGGATATCATAGGATATAGGTCTTTTGCTTTCCGACTTACCTCATGTTTTGTGATTATCTCCAGGCTCATCTCTGGTGCCTCAAAGAGCAGTGTTTCATTGTTTTCCATGGCTAATATTCCATTGTGTACATGGACTCCTTCTTCTTTATCCATTCACCTGTTGATGGACATTTTGGTTGCTTCCCATCTTGGCTATTTTGAATAAGGCTGCAGTGCAGCCTTTGCAGCCTGTGTCTTTTCGATCCTGGTCTTCTCAGGTGAGAGGCCCAGTGGTGTGCCTGTTGGATTGAATGGTACCTCAGTTTTCACTTTTCAACGCAGTTCCTTTCGGTACTCCTTACTGGCTGTTAACCACTTTACATCTCACCAGCACCTAGAGGTTACACAGTTCTCTACAACCCCGTCAGCATTTATTGTTGGTAGACTTTTTGCTGACGGTCAGTCGACAGGTGTGAGTTGAAACCTTTTGGTTGATTAGATTGCATGAGTCTAATAATTCCTGAGGTTGAGCTTTTACCCATTTTCCTGTTTTTTTGTTTAAAGAGAGTGAGGAATACTTACCTCTGCATACTATCTTCTTGAAACATTTGCCTGTTTTGAATTTCTTTTGTCCATTCCCTACCTGAGCACAATTTTTAACGGCAGGTGTCCTTTACAGCCCTGAGCCCTTGTGAATTTTAAGTGACCAGTAGCTGTGGGTTTAAAGCTGCTCTTGCGGGAAACGGCCACAAGGGGGCAGCATTTCTCCTTTACCAAATCTGGTCACTAGGGCAACAGAGCCTTAATTGAAGTCGTGTTCTAGGTTGTAAAGTACAATGGAATGTGCCGTGAAAAAGCCCTTTAAGTGTATGTGTCATTCCTTCTTGTTTGTATTTTTAACAAAATTTTTATTCTTTATCACAGCAAATTCGATTACAATGGTTTGTTTGGTCTAGGTGTGCAAGATGTGGTTCCTTCACACATATACATATATCTATGCTTCTTTGGAATCTTTTCCCGTGTAGGTTATGACACAATGTTGAGTAGTCTTCTCTTGGTATTCTGTAGGTCTTTGGTGATTATATATTTCACGTGTGTTTGTATATCTCTGTTCACCTCAATATGGTAATGTACCCAATCCTCACACGTTTCCATTTGGTGAACATTAAGTTTTTGTACTGAATCTGTGATTGCCTTTCTCTGTGGAAGTATCTTCGTTTGTATCAATTTTTAGGTAACACCTCTATGTGGTATGATAGGATATGGGTCTTTCGTTTTCTCACTTACTCCAAGTTGCGTGATTACTTCTAGAGTCATCTATGGTGCTGCAAATGGCATTGCTTCATTTTATCGCTAGCTCATAATCCATCTGTACATGTAGCAGTTCTTCTTTGTCCACCCATCTGTCGGTGGACTTTTTGGTGACTTCCATATCTTGGCTATGGTAATACTGTGCAATGCAGATTTGCCTGCCTCTTTCTTTCCAATTCTGTCTTCTTAGGTTATAGGTCTAGGAATAAGCCTCTGGATCGTACGGTAGCTCAATGTTTACCTTTTAACGGCACCTCCACTCTGCTCTCATGAGTGGCTCTCTCCAGGTTACATCCCACTTAAAGTGGAGGGTTTGCATTTCTCCACAGCACCTTCAGCATTTATTCTTTGTGGTTTTTTACTGATGGTTATTCTGACTGGTGTGAGCTGATACGTCTTTGTGGCTGAATTTGCATGTGTCTCATGGTCCATTAAAACTGAGCTTTAAGGCAGGTCCTTTTCATTTTTCAGGCTGTGAGTACCGCTTAGTTCTTCAAAGTGTTTTCTTAAAGTATGTATGTCATAATTTTAAAATTTTTTGGCCATTACCTCCCTGAAGACATTTTGCGGTGACCATTAGCACAGGCTTAAACCTGCGTTTGCAGGTAACGGCCAGAGGGTGGCGGTCTTTCTACGTTCCCCGTGCTGGTACTAGGGCAACAGGCCTTCCGGCCAGTGGTGTTCCTCGGTTATAAATTAGAGTGGAATGTGCCTGAAGAAACCCACAAATGCTGATGTCTCCTTACTTATGTTTGTCTTTTAAATTTACCTTATATTTATTATTGGAGCAATATTACATTGTGTACATGGAAGAGTTCTTCTTGGTGCGTTCCTCTGTTGATGGACATTTTCATTGCTTCCAAATGTTGGCTATGGTCAATATGGCTGGAGTGCAGGATTGCCAGCCTGTGACGTTTTGATTCTCATTTTCTCAGGGGATAGGCCCAGCAGTGGGTATGACTGATTGACGGGTAGCTCAGTGTTTACCTTTTCAAGGCACTTCCATTGTGTTTTCATTAGTGGCTCTTACCACGTCCCCCTTAGGGCCGAGTGTACGCATTCCTCCACAGTCCCTTCAGCATTTATTTTTTGAAACATTTTTGCTGATGGCCATTCTGACTGCTGTGAGCTGATAGGTTTTTGTAATTTGGGTTTGCATGTCTTTAAAAATTCCTAAAATATATCATTTTCCCACACCGTTTTCATTCCTCTTCTTTAAAGGAAAAGCTGTGAGTACCACATAGCTCTTGAAATTGTCCTCTTGGAAGGTTGCCCTCTTTTGAAATTTTTGCTCCATTTTTGATCCCAGGATTTATTTGGAGGGCAGGTGTCATTTACAGAATGGCAAGTTGGTGAATATTTAGTGACCTTTAGCAGTGGGTTGAAAGCTGCTGTTGTGGGAAATGGCCACAAGGAGGCAGCATTTCTCCATTCCCAAATCTGAGTACTAGGGCAGCAGAGCCTTTCTGGAAGTCGTGTTCCTAGGTTGTAAATTAGAATGGAATGTGCCAGGAGAAACCCCCATAAGTTTAGGTCTCATTACTTCTTGTTTTTGTTAATTTTTTTAATCGGGGTAAGGACTAGAATATTGTTTGTCCTAGGGGTACACAATCTGGTTCATTTGTACATTATATATGTCTACTCTACAGATCCTCTTCCCATGTAAAATATTACAGAGTGTTCTGTAGACCTCCCTTGCTATATGGTCGGTCGTTTTGAAATATGTATATAATATGTATTTGGATATGTATAGTAACACTAATCTCATTTATCCATTCCCCCCACCTTTCCTTTTAGATGAGCATAGTTGGTTTTCTAAGTCTGTGAGTGTCTTTCTCTGTGGAAATATGTTCATTTGTGTCAGTGATTAGATAACGCCTCTAAGGGATATCATAGGATATAGGTCTTTTGCTTTCCGACTTACCTCATGTTTTGTGATTATCTCCAGGCTCATCTCTGGTGCCTCAAAGAGCAGTGTTTCATTGTTTTCCATGGCTAATATTCCATTGTGTACATGGACTCCTTCTTCTTTATCCATTCACCTGTTGATGGACATTTTGGTTGCTTCCCATCTTGGCTATTTTGAATAAGGCTGCAGTGCAGCCTTTGCAGCCTGTGTCTTTTCGATCCTGGTCTTCTCAGGTGAGAGGCCCAGTGGTGTGCCTGTTGGATTGAATGGTACCTCAGTTTTCACTTTTCAACGCAGTTCCTTTCGGTGGTCATTATTGGCTGTTAACCACTTTCCATCCCACCAGCACCTAGAGGTTACACAGTTCTCTACAACCCCGTCAGCATTTATTGTTGGTAGACTTTTTGCTGACGGTCAGTCGACAGGTGTGAGTTGGAACCTTTTGGTTGATTAGATTGCATGAGTCTAATCATTCCTGAGGTTGAGCTTTTACCCATTTTCCTGTTTTTTTGTTTAAAGAGAGTGAGGAATACTTACCTCTGCATACTATCTTCTTGAAACATTCGCCTGTTTTGAATTTCTTTTGTCCATTCCCCACCTGAGCACAATTTTTGATGGCAGGTGTCCTTTACAGCCCTGAGCCCTTGTGAATTTTAAGTGACCAGTAGCTGTGGGTTTAAAGCTGCTCTTGCGGGAAACGGCCACAAGGGGGCAGCATTTCTCCTTTACCAAATCTGGTCACTAGGGCAACAGAGCCTTAATGGAAGTCGTGTTCTAGGTTGTAAAGTACAATGGAATGTGCCGGGAAAAAGCCCTTTAAGTGTATGTGTCATTCCTTCTTGTTTGTATTTTTAACAAAATTTTTATTCTTTATCACAGCAAATTCGATTACAATGGTTTGTTTGGTCTAGGTGTGCAAGACGTGGTTCCTTCACACATATACATATATCTATTCTTCTTTGGAATCTTTTCCCGTGTAGGTTATGACACAATGTTGAGTAGTCTTCTCTTGGTATTCTGTAGGTCTTTGGTGATTATATATTTCACGTGTGTTTGTATATCTCTGTTCACCTCAATATGGTAATGTACCCAATCCTCACACCTTTCCATTTGGTGAACCTTAAGTTTTTGTACTGAATCTGTGATTGCCTTTCTCTGTGGAAGTATCTTCGTTTGTATCAATTTTTAGGTAACACCTCTATGTGGTATGATAGGATATGGGTCTTTCGTTTTCTCACTTACTCCAAGTTGCGTGATTACTTCTAGAGTCATCTATGGTGCTGCAAATGGCATTGCTTCATTTTATCGCTAGCTCATAATCCATCTGTACATGTAGCAGTTCTTCTTTGTCCACCCATCTGTCGGTGGACTTTTTGGTGACTTCCATATCTTGGCTATGGTAATACTGTGCAATGCAGATTTGCCTGCCTCTTTCTTTCCAATTCTGTCTTCTTAGGTTATAGGTCCAGGAATAAGCCTCTGGATCGTACGGTAGCTCAATGTTTACCTTTTAACGGCACCTCCACTCTGCTCTCATGAGTGGCTCTCTCCAGGTTACATCCCACTTAAAGTGGAGGGTTTGCATTTCTCCACAGCACCTTCAGCATTTATTCTTTGTGGTTTTTTACTGATGGTTATTCTGACTGGTGTGAGCTGATACGTCTTTGTGGCTGAATTTGCATGTGTCTCATGATCCATTAAAACTGAGCTTTAAGGCAGGTCCTTTTCATTTTTCAGGCTGTGAGTACCGCTTAGTTCTTCAAAGTGTTTTCTTAAAGTATGTATGTCATAATTTTAAAATTTTTTGGCCATTACCTCCCTGAAGACATTTTGCGGTGACCATTAGCACAGGCTTAAACCTGCGTTTGCAGGTAACGGCCAGAGGGTGGCGGTCTTTCTACGTTCCCCGTGCTGGTACTAGGGCAACAGGCCTTCCGGCCAGTGGTGTTCCTCGGTTATAAATTAGAGTGGAATGTGCCTGAAGAAACCCACAAATGCTGATGTCTCCTTACTTATGTTTGTCTTTTAAATTTACCTTATATTTATTATTGGAGCAATATTACATTGTGTACATGGAAGAGTTCTTCTTGGTGCGTTCCTCTGTTGATGGACATTTTCATTGCTTCCAAATGTTGGCTATGGTCAATATGGCTGGAGTGCAGGATTGCCAGCCTGTGACGTTTTGATTCTCATTTTCTCAGGGGATAGGCCCAGCAGTGGGTATGACTGATTGACGGGTAGCTCAGTGTTTACCTTTTCAAGGCACTTCCATTGTGTTTTCATTAGTGGCTCTTACCACGTCCCCCTTAGGGCCGAGTGTACGCATTCCTCCACAGTCCCTTCAGCATTTATTTTTTGAAACATTTTTGCTGATGGCCATTCTGACTGCTGTGAGCTGATAGGTTTTTGTAATTTGGGTTTGCATGTCTTTAAAAATTCCTAAAATATATCATTTTCCCACACCTTTTTCTTTCCTCTTCTTTAAAGGAAAAGCTGTGAGTACCACATAGCTCTTGAAATTGTCCTCTTGGAAGGTTGCCCTCTTTTGAAATTTTTGCTCCATTTTTGATCCCAGGATTTATTTGGAGGGCAGGTGTCATTTACAGAATGGCAAGTTGGTGAATATTTAGTGACCTTTAGCAGTGGGTTGAAAGCTGCTGTTGTGGGAAATGGCCACAAGGAGGCAGCATTTCTCCATTCCCAAATCTGAGTACTAGGGCAGCAGAGCCTTTCTGGAAGTCGTGTTCCTAGGTTGTAAATTAGAATGGAATGTGCCAGGAGAAACCCCCATAAGTTTAGGTCTCATTGCTTTTTGTTTTTGTTAATTTTTTTAATCGGGGTAAGGACTAGAATATTGTTTGTCCTAGGGGTACACAATCTGGTTCATTTGTACATTATATATGTCTACTCTACAGATCCTCTTCCCATGTAAAATATTACAGAGTGTTCTGTAGACCTCCCTTGCTATATGGTCGGTCGTTTTGAAATATGTATATAATATGTATTTGGATATGTATAGTAACACTAATCTCATTTATCCATTCCCCCCACCTTTCCTTTTAGATGATCATAGTTGGTTTTCTAAGTCTGTGAGTGTCTTTCTCTGTGGAAATATGTTCATTTGTGTCAGTGATTAGATAACGCCTCTAAGGGATATCATAGGATATAGGTCTTTTGCTTTCCGACTTACCTCATGTTTTGTGATTATCTCCAGGCTCATCTCTGGTGCCTCAAAGAGCAGTGTTTCATTGTTTTCCATGGCTAATATTCCATTGTGTACATGGACTCCTTCTTCTTTATCCATTCACCTGTTGATGGACATTTTGGTTGCTTCCCATCTTGGCTATTTTGAATAAGGCTGCAGTGCAGCCTTTGCAGCCTGTGTCTTTTCGATCCTGGTCTTCTCAGGTGAGAGGCCCAGTGGTGTGCCTGTTGCATTGAGTGGTACCTCAATTTTCACTTTTCAACGCAGTTCCTTTTGGTGCTCCTTACTGGCTGTTAACCACTTTACATCTCACCAGCACCTAGAGGTTACACAGTTCTCTACAACCCCGTCAGCATTTATTGTTGGTAGACTTTTTGCTGACGGTCAGTCGACAGGTGTGAGTTGAAACCTTTTGGTTGATTAGATTGCATGAGTCTAATCATTCCTGAGGTTGAGCTTTTACCCATTTTCCTGTTTTTTTGTTTAAAGAGAGTGAGGAATACTTACCTCTGCATACTATCTTCTTGAAACATTCGCCTGTTTTGAATTTCTTTTGTCCATTCCCCACCTGAGCACAATTTTTGACGGCAGGTGTCCTTTACAGCCCTGAGCCCTTGTGAATTTTAAGTGACCAGTAGCTGTGGGTTTAAAGCTGCTCTTGCGGGAAACGGCCACAAGGGGGCAGCATTTCTCCTTTACCAAATCTGGTCACTAGGGCAACAGAGCCTTAATGGAAGTCGTGTTCTAGGTTGTAAAGTACAATGGAATGTGCCGGGAAAAAGCCCTTTAAGTGTATGTGTCATTCCTTCTTGTTTGTATTTTTAACAAAATTTTTATTCTTTATCACAGCAAATTCGATTACAATGGTTTGTTTGGTCTAGGTGTGCAAGACGTGGTTCCTTCACACATATACATATATCTATTCTTCTTTGGAATCTTTTCCCGTGTAGGTTATGACACAATGTTGAGTAGTCTTCTCTTGGTATTCTGTAGGTCTTTGGTGATTATATATTTCACGTGTGTTTGTATATCTCTGTTCACCTCAATATGGTAATGTACCCAATCCTCACACCTTTCCATTTGGTGAACCTTAAGTTTTTGTACTGAATCGGTGATTGCCTTTCTCTGTGGAAGTATCTTCGTTTGTATCAATTTTTAGGTAACACCTCTATGTGGTATGATAGGATATGGGTCTTTCGTTTTCTCACTTACTCCAAGTTGCGTGATTACTTCTAGAGTCATCTATGGTGCTGCAAATGGCATTGCTTCATTTTATCGCTAGCTCATAATCCATCTGTACATGTAGCAGTTCTTCTTTGTCCACCCATCTGTCGGTGGACTTTTTGGTGACTTCCATATCTTGGCTATGGTAATACTGTGCAATGCAGATTTGCCTGCCTCTTTCTTTCCAATTCTGTCTTCTTAGGTTATAGGTCCAGGAATAAGCCTCTGGATCGTACGGTAGCTCAATGTTTACCTTTTAACGGCACCTCCACTCTGCTCTCATGAGTGGCTCTCTCCAGGTTACATCCCACATAAAGTGGAGGGTTTGCATTTCTCCACAGCACCTTCAGGATTTATTCTTTGTGGTTTTTTACTGATGGTTATTCTGACTGGTGTGAGCTGATACGTCTTTGTGGCTGAATTTGCATGTTTCTCATGATCCATTAAAACTGAGCTTTAAGGCAGGTCCTTTTCATTTTTCAGGCTGTGAGTACCGCTTAGTTCTTCAAAGTGTTTTCTTAAAGTATGTATGTCATAATTTTAAAATTTTTTCGCCATTACCTCCCTGAAGACATTTTGCGGTGACCATTAGCACAGGCTTAAACCTGCGTTTGCAGTTAACGGCCAGAGGGTGGCAGTCTTTCTACGTTCCCCATGCTGGTACTAGGGCAACAGGCCTTCCGGCCAGTGGTGTTCCTCGGTTATAAATTAGAGTGGATTGTGCATGAAGAAACCCACAAATGCTGATGTCTCCTTACTTATGTTTGTCTTTTAAATTTACCTTATATTTATTATTGGAGCAATATTACATTGTGTACATGGAACAGTTCTTCTTGGTGCGTTCCTCTGTTGATGGACATTTTCATTGCTTCCAAATGTTGGCTATGGTCAATATGGCTGGAGTGCAGGATTGCCAGCCTGTAACGTTTTGATTCTCATTTTCTCAGGGGATAGGCCCAGCAGTGGGTATGACTGATTGACGGGTAGCTCAGTGTTTAACTTTTCAAGGCACTTCCATTGTGTTTTCATTAGTGGCTCTTACCACGTCCCCCTTAGGGCCGAGTGTATGCATTCCTCCACAGTCCCTTCAGCATTTATTTTTTGAAACATTTTTGCTGATGGCCATTCTGACTGCTGTGAGCTGATAGGTTTTTGTAATTTGGGTTTGCATGTCTTTAAAAATTCCTAAAATATATCATTTTCCCACACCTTTTTCTTTCCTCTTCTTTAATGGAAATGCTGTGAGTACCACATAGCTCTTGAAATTGTCTTCTTGGAAGGTTGCCCTCTTTTGAAATTTTTGCTCCATTTTTGATCCCAGGATTTATTTGGAGGGCAGGTGTCATTTACAGAATGGCAAGTTGGTGAATATTTAGTGACCTTTAGCAGTGGGTTGAAAGCTGCTGTTGTGGGAAATGGCCACAAGGAGGCAGCATTTCTCCATTCCCAAATCTGAGTACTAGGGCAGCAGAGCCTTTCTGGAAGTCGTGTTCCTAGGTTGTAAATTAGAATGGAATGTGCCAGGAGAAACCCCCATAAGTTTAGGTCTCATTACTTCTTGTTTTTGTTAATTTTTTTAATCGGGGTAAGGACTAGAATATTGTTTGTCCTAGGGGTACACAATCTGGTTCAATTGTACATTATATATGTCTACTCTACAGATCCTCTTCCCATGTAAAATATTACAGAGTGTTCTGTAGACCTCCCTTGCTATATGGTCGGTCGTTTTGAAATATGTATATAATATGTATTTGGATATGTATAGTAACACTAATCTCATTTATCCATTCCCCCCACCTTTCCTTTTAGATGAGCATAGTTGGTTTTCTAAGTCTGTGAGAGTCTTTCTCTGTGGATATATGTTCATTTGTGTCAGTGATTAGATAACGCCTCTAAGGGATATCATAGGATATAGGTCTTTTGCTTTCCGACTTACCTCATGTTTTGTGATTATCTCCAGGCTCATCTCTGGTGCCTGAAAGAGCAGTGTTTCTTTGTTTTCCATGGCTAATATTCCACTGTGTACATGGACTCCTTCTTCTTTATCCATTCACCTGTTGATGGACATTTTGGTTGCTTCCCATCTTGGCTATTTTGAATAAGGCTGCAGTGCAGCCTTTGCAGCCTGTGTCTTTTCGATCCTGGTCTTCTCAGGTGAGAGGCCCAGTGGTGTGCCTGTTGCATTGAGTGGTACCTCAATTTTCACTTTTCAACGCAGTTCCTTTTGGTACTCCTTACTGGCTGTTAACCACTTTACATCTCACCAGCACCTAGAGGTTACACAGTTCTCTACAACCCCGTCAGCATTTATTGTTGGTAGACTTTTTGCTGACGGTCAGTCGACAGGTGTGAGTTGAAACCTTTTGGTTGATTAGATTGCATGAGTCTAATCATTCCTGAGGTTGAGCTTTTACCCATTTTCCTGTTTTTTTGTTTAAAGAGAGTGAGGAATACTTACCTCTGCATACTATCTTCTTGAAACATTCGCCTGTTTTGAATTTCTTTTGTCCATTCCCCACCTGAGCACAATTTTTGACGGCAGGTGTCCTTTACAGCCCTGAGCCCTTGTGAATTTTAAGTGACCAGTAGCTGTGGGTTTAAAGCTGCTCTTGCGGGAAACGGCCACAAGGGGGCAGCATTTCTCCTTTACCAAATCTGGTCACTAGGGCAACAGAGCCTTAATGGAAGTCGTGTTCTAGGTTGTAAAGTACAATGGAATGTGCCGGGAAAAAGCCCTTTAAGTGTATGTGTCATTCCTTCTTGTTTGTATTTTTAACAAAATTTTTATTCTTTATCACAGCAAATTCGATTACAATGGTTTGTTTGGTCTAGGTGTGCAAGACGTGGTTCCTTCACACATATACATATATCTATTCTTCTTTGGAATCTTTTCCCGTGTAGGTTATGACACAATGTTGAGTAGTCTTCTCTTGGTATTCTGTAGGTCTTTGGTGATTATATATTTCACGTGTGTTTGTATATCTCTGTTCACCTCAATATGGTAATGTACCCAATCCTCACACCTTTCCATTTGGTGAACCTTAAGTTTTTGTACTGAATCTGTGATTGCCTTTCTCTGTGGAAGTATCTTCGTTTGTATCAATTTTTAGGTAACACCTCTATGTGGTATGATAGGATATGTGTCTTTCGTTTTCTCACTTACTCCAAGTTGCGTGATTACTTCTAGAGTCATCTATGGTGCTGCAAATGGCATTGCTTCATTTTATCGCTAGCTCATAATCCATCTGTACATGTAGCAGTTCTTCTTTGTCCACCCATCTGTCGGTGGACTTTTTGGTGACTTCCATATCTTGGCTATGGTAATACTGTGCAATGCAGATTTGCCTGCCTCTTTCTTTCCAATTCTGTCTTCTTAGGTTATAGGTCCAGGAATAAGCCTCTGGATCGTACGGTAGCTCAATGTTTACCTTTTAACGGCACCTCCACTCTGCTCTCATGAGTGGCTCTCTCCAGGTTACATCCCACTTAAAGTGGAGGGTTTGCATTTCTCCACAGCACCTTCAGCATTTATTCTTTGTGGTTTTTTACTGATGGTTATTCTGACTGGTGTGAGCTGATACGTCTTTGTGGCTGAATTTGCATGTGTCTCATGATCCATTAAAACTGAGCTTTAAGGCAGGTCCTTTTCATTTTTCAGGCTGTGAGTACCGCTTAGTTCTTCAAAGTGTTTTCTTAAAGTATGTATGTCATAATTTTAAAAATTTTTGGCCATTACCTCCCTGAAGACATTTTGCGGTGACCATTAGCACAGGCTTAAACCTGCGTTTGCAGGTAACGGCCAGAGGGTGGCGGTCTTTCTACGTTCCCCATGCTGGTACTAGGGCAACAGGCCTTCCGGCCAGTGGTGTTCCTCGGTTATAAATTAGAGTGGAATGTGCCTGAAGAAACCCACAGATGCTGATGTCTCCTTACTTATGTTTGTCTTTTAAATTTACCTTATATTTATTATTGGAGCAATATTACATTGTGTACATGGAAGAGTTCTTCTTGGTGCGTTCCTCTGTTGATGGACATTTTCATTGCTTCCAAATGTTGGCTATGGTCAATATGGCTGGAGTGCAGGATTGCCAGCCTGTGACGTTTTGATTCTCATTTTCTCAGGGGATAGGCCCAGCAGTGGGTATGACTGATTGACGGGTAGCTCAGTGTTTACCTTTTCAAGGCACTTCCATTGTGTTTTCATTAGTGGCTCTTACCACGTCCCCCTTAGGGCCGAGTGTACGCATTCCTCCACAGTCCCTTCAGCATTTATTTTTTGAAACATTTTTGCTGATGGCCATTCTGACTGCTGTGAGCTGATAGGGTTTTGTAATTTGGGTTTGCATGTCTTTAAAAATTCCTAAAATATATCATTTTCCCACACCTTTTTCTTTCCTCTTTAAAGGAAAAGCTGTGAGTACCACATAGCTCTTGAAATTGTCCTCTTGGAAGGTTGCCCTCTTTTGAAATTTTTGCTCCATTTTTGATCCCAGGATTTATTTGGAGGGCAGGTGTCATTTACAGAATGGCAAGTTGGTGAATATTTAGTGACCTTTAGCAGTGGGTTGAAAGCTGCTGTTGTGGGAAATGGCCACAAGGAGGCAGCATTTCTCCATTCCCAAATCTGAGTACTAGGGCAGCAGAGCCTTTCTGGAAGTCGTGTTCCTAGGTTGTAAATTAGAATGGAATGTGCCAGGAGAAACCCCCATAAGTTTAGGTCTCATTACTTCTTGTTTTTGTTAATTTTTTTAATCGGGGTAAGGACTAGAATATTGTTTGTCCTAGGGGTACACAATCTGGTTCATTTGTACATTATATATGTCTACTCTACAGATCCTCTTCCCATGTAAAATATTACAGAGTGTTCTGTAGACCTCCCTTGCTATATGGTCGGTCGTTTTGAAATATGTATATAATATGTATTTGGATATGTATAGTAACACTAATCTCATTTATCCATTCCCCCCACCTTTCCTTTTAGATGAGCATAGTTGGTTTTCTAAGTCTGTGAGTGTCTTTCTCTGTGGAAATATGTTCATTTGTGTCAGTGATTAGATAACGCCTCTAAGGGATATCATAGGATATAGGTCTTTTGCTTTCCGACTTACCTCATGTTTTGTGATTATCTCCAGGCTCATCTCTGGTGCCTCAAAGAGCAGTGTTTCATTGTTTTCCATGGCTAATATTCCATTGTGTACATGGACTCCTTCTTCTTTATCCATTCACCTGTTGATGGACATTTTGGTTGCTTCCCATCTTGGCTATTTTGAATAAGGCTGCAGTGCAGCCTTTGCAGCCTGTGTCTTTTCGATCCTGGTCTTCTCAGGTGAGAGGCCCAGTGGTGTGCCTGCTGGATTGAATGGTACCTCAGTTTTCACTTTTCAACGCAGTTCCTTTCGGTAGTCATTATTGGCTGTTAACCACTTTCCTTCCCACCAGCACCTAGAGGTTACACAGTTCTCTACAACCCCGTCAGCATTTATTGTTGGTAGACTTTTTGCTGACGGTCAGTCGACAGGTGTGAGTTGAAACCTTTTGGTTGATTAGATTGCATGAGTCTAATCATTCCTGAGGTTGAGCTTTTACCCATTTTCCTGTTTTTTTGTTTAAAGAGAGTGAGGAATACTTACCTCTGCATACTATCTTCTTGAAACATTCGCCTGTTTTGAATTTCTTTTGTCCATTCCCCACCTGAGCACAATTTTTGACGGCAGGTGTCCTTTACAGCCCTGAGCCCTTGTGAATTTTAAGTGACCAGTAGCTGTGGGTTTAAAGCTGCTCTTGCGGGAAACGGCCACAAGGGGGCAGCATTTCTCCTTTACCAAATCTGGTCACTAGGGCAACAGAGCCTTAATGGAAGTCGTGTTCTAGGTTGTAAAGTACAATGGAATGTGCCGGGAAAAAGCCCTTTAAGTGTATGTGTCATTCCTTCTTGTTTGTATTTTTAACAAAATTTTTATTCTTTATCACAGCAAATTCCATTACAATGGTTTGTTTGGTCTAGGTGTGCAAGACGTGGTTCCTTCACACATATACATATATCTATTCTTCTTTGGAATCTTTTCCCGTGTAGGTTATGACACAATGTTGAGTAGTCTTCTCTTGGTATTCTGTAGGTCTTTGGTGATTATATATTTCACGTGTGTTTGTATATCTCTGTTCACCTCAATATGGTAATGTACCCAATCCTCACACCTTTCCATTTGGTGAACCTTAAGTTCTTGTACTGAATCTGTGATTGCCTTTCTCTGTGGAAGTATCTTCGTTTGTATCAATTTTTAGGTAACACCTCTATGTGGTATGATAGGATATGTGTCTTTCGCTTTCTCACTTACTCCAAGTTGCGTGATTACTTCTAGAGTCATCTATGGTGCTGCAAATGGCATTGTTTCATTTTATCGCTAGCTCATAATCCATCTGTACATGTAGCAGATATTCTTTGTCCACCCATCTGTCGGTGGACTTTTTGGTGACTTCCATATCTTGGCTATGGTAATACTGTGCAATGCAGATTTGCCTGCCTCTTTCTTTCCAATTCTGTCTTCTTAGGTTATAGGTCCAGGAATAAGCCTCTGGATCATACGGTAGCTCAATGTTTACCTTTTAACGGCACCTCCACTCTGCTCTCATGAGTGGCTCTCTCCAGGTTACATCCCACTTAAAGTGGAGGGTTTGCATTTCTCCACAGCACCTTCAGCATTTATTCTTTGTGGTTTTTTACTGATGGTTATTCTGACTGGTGTGAGCTGATACGTCTTTGTGGCTGAATTTGCATGTGTCTCATGATCCATTAAAACTGAGCTTTAAGGCAGGTCCTTTTCATTTTTCAGGCTGTGAGTACCGCTTAGTTCTTCAAAGTGTTTTCTTAAAGTATGTATGTCATAATTTTAAAATTTTTTGGCCATTACCTCCCTGAAGACATTTTGCGGTGACCATTAGCACAGGCTTAAACCTGCGTTTGCAGGTAACGGCCAGAGGGTGGCGGTCTTTCTACGTTCCCCATGCTGGTACTAGGGCAACAGGCCTTCCGGCCAGTGGTGTTCCTCGGTTATAAATTAGAGTGGAATGTGCCTGAAGAAACCCACAAATGCTGATGTCTCCTTACTTATGTTTGTCTTTTAAATTTACCTTATATTTATTATTGGAGCAATATTACATTGTGTACATGGAAGAGTTCTTCTTGGTGCGTTCCTCTGTTGATGGACATTTTCATTGCTTCCAAATGTTGGCTATGGTCAATATGGCTGGAGTGCAGGATTGCCAGCCTGTGACGTTTTGATTCTCATTTTCTCAGGGGATAGGCCCAGCAGTGGGTATGACTGATTGACGGGTAGCTCAGTGTTTACCTTTTCAAGGCACTTCCATTGTGTTTTCATTAGTGGCTCTTACCACGTCCCCCTTAGGGCCGAGTGTACGCATTCCTCCACAGTCCCTTCAGCATTTATTTTTTGAAACATTTTTGCTGATGGCCATTCTGACTGCTGTGAGCTGATAGGTTTTTGTAATTTGGGTTTGCATGTCTTTAAAAATTCCTAAAATATATCATTTTCCCACACCGTTTTCTTTCCTCTTCTTTAAAGGAAAAGCTGTGAGTACCACATAGCTCTTGAAATTGTCTTCTTGGAAGGTTGCCCTCTTTTGAAATTTTTGCTCCATTTTTGATCCCAGGATTTATTTGGAGGGCAGGTGTCATTTACAGAATGGCAAGTTGGTGAATATTTAGTGACCTTTAGCAGTGGGTTGAAAGCTGCTGTTGTGGGAAATGGCCACAAGGAGGCAGCATTTCTCCATTCCCAAATCTGAGTACTAGGGCAGCAGAGCCTTTCTGGAAGTCGTGTTCCTAGGTTGTAAATTAGAATGGAATGTGCCAGGAGAAACCCCCATAAGTTTAGGTCTCATTACTTCTTGTTTTTGTTATTTTTTTTAATCGGGGTAAGGACTAGAATATTGTTTGTCCTAGGGGTACACAATCTGGTTCATTTGTACATTATATATGTCTACTCTACAGATCCTCTTCCCATGTAAAATATTACAGAGTGTTCTGTAGACCTCCCTTGCTATATGGTCGGTCGTTTTGAAATATGTATATAATATGTATTTGGATATGTATAGTAACACTAATCTCATTTATCCATTCCCCCCACCTTTCCTTTTAGATGAGCATAGTTGGTTTTCTAAGTCTGTGAGTGTCTTTCTCTGTGGAAATATGTTCATTTGTGTCAGTGATTAGATAACGCCTCTAAGGGATATCATAGGATATAGGTCTTTTGCTTTCCGACTTACCTCATGTTTTGTGATTATCTCCAGGCTCATCTCTGGTGCCTCAAAGAGCAGTGTTTCATTGTTTTCCATGGCTAATATTCCATTGTGTACATGGACTCCTTCTTCTTTATCCATTCACCTGTTGATGGACATTTTGGTTGCTTCCCATCTTGGCTATTTTGAATAAGGCTGCAGTGCAGCCTTTGCAGCCTGTGTCTTTTCGATCCTGGTCTTCTCAGGTGAGAGGCCCAGTGGTGTGCCTGTTGGATTGAATGGTACCTCAGTTTTCACTTTTCAACGCAGTTCCTTTCGGTACTCCTTACTGGCTGTTAACCACTTTACATCTCACCAGCACCTAGAGGTTACACAGTTCTCTACAACCCCGTCAGCATTCATTGTTGGTAGACTTTTTGCTGACGGTCAGTCGACAGGTGTGAGTTGAAACCTTTTGGTTGATTAGATTGCATGAGTCTAATAATTCCTGAGGTTGAGCTTTTACCCATTTTCCTGTTTTTTTGTTTAAAGAGAGTGAGGAATACTTACCTCTGCATACTATCTTCTTGAAACATTTGCCTGTTTTGAATTTCTTTTGTCCATTCCCTACCTGAGCACAATTTTTAACGGCAGGTGTCCTTTACAGCCCTGAGCCCTTGTGAATTTTAAGTGACCAGTAGCTGTGGGTTTAAAGCTGCTCTTGCGGGAAACGGCCACAAGGGGGCAGCATTTCTCCTTTACCAAATCTGGTCACTAGGGCAACAGAGCCTTAATGGAAGTCGTGTTCTAGGTTGTAAAGTACAATGGAATGTGCCGTGAAAAAGCCCTTTAAGTGTATGTGTCATTCCTTCTTGTTTGTATTTTTAACAAAATTTTTATTCTTTATCACAGCAAATTCGATTACAATGGTTTGTTTGGTCTAGGTGTGCAAGATGTGGTTCCTTCACACATATACATATATCTATGCTTCTTTGGAATCTTTTCCCGTGTAGGTTATGACACAATGTTGAGTAGTCTTCTCTTGGTATTCTGTAGGTCTTTGGTGATTATATATTTCACTTGTGTTTGTATATCTCTGTTCACCTCAATATGGTAATGTACCCAATCCTCACACGTTTCCATTTGGTGAACATTAAGTTTTTGTACTGAATCTGTGATTGCCTTTCTCTGTGGAAGTATCTTCGTTTGTATCAATTTTTAGGTAACACCTCTATGTGGTATGATAGGATATGGGTCTTTCGTTTTCTCACTTACTCCAAGTTGCGTGATTACTTCTAGAGTCATCTATGGTGCTGCAAATGGCATTGCTTCATTTTATCGCTAGCTCATAATCCATCTGTACATGTAGCAGTTCTTCTTTGTCCACCCATCTGTCGGTGGACTTTTTGGTGACTTCCATATCTTGGCTATGGTAATACTGTGCAATGCAGATTTGCCTGCCTCTTTCTTTCCAATTCTGTCTTCTTAGGTTATAGGTCCAGGAATAAGCCTCTGGATCGTACGGTAGCTCAATGTTTACCTTTTAACGGCACCTCCACTCTGCTCTCATGAGTGGCTCTCTCCAGGTTACATCCCACTTAAAGTGGAGGGTTTGCATTTCTCCACAGCACCTTCAGCATTTATTCTTTGTGGTTTTTTACTGATGGTTATTCTGACTGGTGTGAGCTGATACGTCTTTGTGGCTGAATTTGCATGTGTCTCATGGTCCATTAAAACTGAGCTTTAAGGCAGGTCCTTTTCATTTTTCAGGCTGTGAGTACCGCTTAGTTCTTCAAAGTGTTTTCTTAAAGTATGTATGTCATAATTTTAAAATTTTTTGGCCATTACCTCCCTGAAGACATTTTGCGGTGACCATTAGCACAGGCTTAAACCTGCGTTTGCAGGTAACGGCCAGAGGGTGGCGGTCTTTCTACGTTCCCCGTGCTGGTACTAGGGCAACAGGCCTTCCGGCCAGTGGTGTTCCTCGGTTATAAATTAGAGTGGAATGTGCCTGAAGAAACCCACAAATGCTGATGTCTCCTTACTTATGTTTGTCTTTTAAATTTACCTTATATTTATTATTGGAGCAATATTACATTGTGTACATGGAAGAGTTCTTCTTGGTGCGTTCCTCTGTTGATGGACATTTTCATTGCTTCCAAATGTTGGCTATGGTCAATATGGCTGGAGTGCAGGATTGCCAGCCTGTGACGTTTTGATTCTCATTTTCTCAGGGGATAGGCCCAGCAGTGGGTATGACTGATTGACGGGTAGCTCAGTGTTTACCTTTTCAAGGCACTTCCATTGTGTTTTCATTAGTGGCTCTTACCACGTCCCCCTTAGGGCCGAGTGTACGCATTCCTCCACAGTCCCTTCAGCATTTATTTTTTGAAACATTTTTGCTGATGGCCATTCTGACTGCTGTGAGCTGATAGGTTTTTGTAATTTGGGTTTGCATGTCTTTAAAAATTCCTAAAATATATCATTTTCCCACACCGTTTTCTTTCCTCTTCTTTAAAGGAAAAGCTGTGAGTACCACATAGCTCTTGAAATTGTCCTCTTGGAAGGTTGCCCTCTTTTGAAATTTTTGCTCCATTTTTGATGCCAGGATTTATTTGGAGGGCAGGTGTCATTTACAGAATGGCAAGTTGGTGAATATTTAGTGACCTTTAGCAGTGGGTTGAAAGCTGCTGTTGTGGGAAATGGCCACAAGGAGGCAGCATTTCTCCATTCCCAAATCTGAGTACTAGGGCAGCAGAGCCTTTCTGGAAGTCGTGTTCCTAGGTTGTAAATTAGAATGGAATGTGCCAGGAGAAACCCCCATAAGTTTAGGTCTCATTACTTCTTGTTTTTGTTAATTTTTTTAATCGGGGTAAGGACTAGAATATTGTTTGTCCTAGGGGTACACAATCTGGTTCATTTGTACATTATATATGTCTACTCTACAGATCCTCTTCCCATGTAAAATATTACAGAGTGTTCTGTAGACCTCCCTTGCTATATGGTCGGTCGTTTTGAAATATGTATATAATATGTATTTGGATATGTATAGTAACACTAATCTCATTTATCCATTCCCCCCACCTTTCCTTTTAGATGAGCATAGTTGGTTTTCTAAGTCTGTGAGTGTCTTTCTCTGTGGAAATATGTTCATTTGTGTCAGTGATTAGATAACGCCTCTAAGGGATATCATAGGATATAGGTCTTTTGCTTTCCGACTTACCTCATGTTTTGTGATTATCTCCAGGCTCATCTCTGGTGCCTCAAAGAGCAGTGTTTCATTGTTTTCCATGGCTAATATTCCATTGTGTACATGGACTCCTTCTTCTTTATCCATTCACCTGTTGATGGACATTTTGGTTGCTTCCCATCTTGGCTATTTTGAATAAGGCTGCAGTGCAGCCTTTGCAGCCTGTGTCTTTTCGATCCTGGTCTTCTCAGGTGAGAGGCCCAGTGGTGTGCCTGTTGGATTGAATGGTACCTCAGTTTTCACTTTTCAACGCAGTTCCTTTCGGTGGTCATTATTGGCTGTTAACCACTTTCCATCCCACCAGCACCTAGAGGTTACACAGTTCTCTACAACCCCGTCAGCATTTATTGTTGGTAGACTTTTTGCTGACGGTCAGTCGACAGGTGTGAGTTGGAACCTTTTGGTTGATTAGATTGCATGAGTCTAATCATTCCTGAGGTTGAGCTTTTACCCATTTTCCTGTTTTTTTGTTTAAAGAGAGTGAGGAATACTTACCTCTGCATACTATCTTCTTGAAACATTCGCCTGTTTTGAATTTCTTTTGTCCATTCCCCACCTGAGCACAATTTTTGATGGCAGGTGTCCTTTACAGCCCTGAGCCCTTGTGAATTTTAAGTGACCAGTAGCTGTGGGTTTAAAGCTGCTCTTGCGGGAAACGGCCACAAGGGGGCAGCATTTCTCCTTTACCAAATCTGGTCACTAGGGCAACAGAGCCTTAATGGAAGTCGTGTTCTAGGTTGTAAAGTACAATGGAATGTGCCGGGAAAAAGCCCTTTAAGTGTATGTGTCATTCCTTCTTGTTTGTATTTTTAACAAAATTTTTATTCTTTATCACAGCAAATTCGATTACAATGGTTTGTTTGGTCTAGGTGTGCAAGACGTGGTTCCTTCACACATATACATATATCTATTCTTCTTTGGAATCTTTTCCCGTGTAGGTTATGACACAATGTTGAGTAGTCTTCTCTTGGTATTCTGTAGGTCTTTGGTGATTATATATTTCACGTGTGTTTGTATATCTCTGTTCACCTCAATATGGTAATGTACCCAATCCTCACACCTTTCCATTTGGTGAACCTTAAGTTTTTGTACTGAATCTGTGATTGCCTTTCTCTGTGGAAGTATCTTCGTTTGTATCAATTTTTAGGTAACACCTCTATGTGGTATGATAGGATATGGGTCTTTCGTTTTCTCACTTACTCCAAGTTGCGTGATTACTTCTAGAGTCATCTATGGTGCTGCAAATGGCATTGCTTCATTTTATCGCTAGCTCATAATCCATCTGTACATGTAGCAGTTCTTCTTTGTCCACCCATCTGTCGGTGGACTTTTTGGTGACTTCCATATCTTGGCTATGGTAATACTGTGCAATGCAGATTTGCCTGCCTCTTTCTTTCCAATTCTGTCTTCTTAGGTTATAGGTCCAGGAATAAGCCTCTGGATCGTACGGTAGCTCAATGTTTACCTTTTAACGGCACCTCCACTCTGCTCTCATGAGTGGCTCTCTCCAGGTTACATCCCACATAAAGTGGAGGGTTTGCATTTCTCCACAGCACCTTCAGCATTTATTCTTTGTGGTTTTTTACTGATGGTTATTCTGACTGGTGTGAGCTGATACGTCTTTGTGGCTGAATTTGCATGTGTCTCATGATCCATTAAAACTGAGCTTTAAGGCAGGTCCTTTTCATTTTTCAGGCTGTGAGTACCGCTTAGTTCTTCAAAGTGTTTTCTTAAAGTATGTATGTCATAATTTTAAAATTTTTTGGCCATTACCTCCCTGAAGACATTTTGCGGTGACCATTAGCACAGGCTTAAACCTGCGTTTGCAGGTAACGGCCAGAGGGTGGCGGTCTTTCTACGTTCCCCATGCTGGTACTAGGGCAACAGGCCTTCCGGCCAGTGGTGTTCCTCGGTTATAAATTAGAGTGGAATGTGCCTGAAGAAACCCACAAATGCTGATGTCTCCTTACTTATGTTTGTCTTTTAAATTTACCTTATATTTATTATTGGAGCAATATTACATTGTGTACATGGAAGAGTTCTTCTTGGTGCGTTCCTCTGTTGATGGACATTTTCATTGCTTCCAAATGTTGGCTATGGTCAATATGGCTGGAGTGCAGGATTGCCAGCCTGTGACGTTTTGATTCTCATTTTCTCAGGGGATAGGCCCAGCAGTGGGTATGACTGATTGACGGGTAGCTCAGTGTTTACCTTTTCAAGGCACTTCCATTGTGTTTTCATTAGTGGCTCTTACCACGTCCCCCTTAGGGCCGAGTGTACGCATTCCTCCACAGTCCCTTCAGCATTTATTTTTTGAAACATTTTTGCTGATGGCCATTCTGACTGCTGTGAGCTGATAGGTTTTTGTAATTTGGGTTTGCATGTCTTTAAAAATTCCTAAAATATATCATTTTCCCACACCGTTTTCTTTCCTCTTCTTTAAAGGAAAAGCTGTGAGTACCACATAGCTCTTGAAATTGTCCTCTTGGAAGGTTGCCCTCTTTTGAAATTTTTGCTCCATTTTTGATGCCAGGATTTATTTGGAGGGCAGGTGTCATTTACAGAATGGCAAGTTGGTGAATATTTAGTGACCTTTAGCAGTGGGTTGAAAGCTGCTGTTGTGGGAAATGGCCACAAGGAGGCAGCATTTCTCCATTCCCAAATCTGAGTACTAGGGCAGCAGAGCCTTTCTGGAAGTCGTGTTCCTAGGTTGTAAATTAGAATGGAATGTGCCAGGAGAAACCCCCATAAGTTTAGGTCTCATTACTTCTTGTTTTTGTTAATTTTTTTAATCGGGGTAAGGACTAGAATATTGTTTGTCCTAGGGGTACACAATCTGGTTCATTTGTACATTATATATGTCTACTCTACAGATCTTCTTCCCATGTAAAATATTACAGAGTGTTCTGTAGACCTCCCTTGCTATATGGTCGGTCGTTTTGAAATATGTATATAATATGTATTTGGATATGTATAGTAACACTAATCTCATTTATCCATTCCCCCCACCTTTCCTTTTAGATGAGCATAGTTGGTTTTCTAAGTCTGTGAGTGTCTTTCTCTGTGGAAATATGTTCATTTGTGTCAGTGATTAGATAACGCCTCTAAGGGATATCATAGGATATAGGTCTTTTGCTTTCCGACTTACCTCATGTTTTGTGATTATCTCCAGGCTCATCTCTGGTGCCTGAAAGAGCAGTGTTTCATTGTTTTCCATGGCTAATATTCCACTGTGTACATGGACTCCTTCTTCTTTATCCATTCACCTGTTGATGGACATTTTGGTTGCTTCCCATCTTGGCTATTTTGAATAAGGCTGCAGTGCAGCCTTTGCAGCCTGTGTCTTTTCGATCCTGGTCTTCTCAGGTGAGAGGCCCAGTGGTGTGCCTGCTGGATTGAATGGTACCTCAGTTTTCACTTTTCAACGCAGTTCCTTTCGGTGGTCATTATTGGCTGTTAACCACTTTCCATCCCACCAGCACCTAGAGGTTACACAGTTCTCTACAACCCCGTCAGCATTTATTGTTGGTAGACTTTTTGCTGACGGTCAGTCGACAGGTTTGAGTTGGAACCTTTTGGTTGATTAGATTGCATGAGTCTAATCATTCCTGAGGTTGAGCTTTTACCCATTTTCCTGTTTTTTTGTTTAAAGAGAGTGAGGAATACTTACCTCTGCATACTATCTTCTTGAAACATTCGCCTGTTTTGAATTTCTTTTGTCCATTCCCCACCTGAGCACAATTTTTGACGGCAGGTGTCCTTTACAGCCCTGAGCCCTTGTGAATTTTAAGTGACCAGTAGCTGTGGGTTTAAAGCTGCTCTTGCGGGAAACGGCCACAAGGGGGCAGCATTTCTCCTTTACCAAATCTGGTCACTAGGGCAACAGAGCCTTAATGGAAGTCGTGTTCTAGGTTGTAAAGTACAATGGAATGTGCCGGGAAAAAGCCCTTTAAGTGTATGTGTCATTCCTTCTTGTTTGTATTTTTAACAAAATTTTTATTCTTTATCACAGCAAATTCGATTACAATGGTTTGTTTGGTCTAGGTGTGCAAGACGTGGTTCCTTCACACATATACATATATCTATTCTTCTTTGGAATCTTTTCCCGTGTAGGTTATGACACAATGTTGAGTAGTCTTCTCTTGGTATTCTGTAGGTCTTTGGTGATTATATATTTCACGTGTGTTTGTATATCTCTGTTCACCTCAATATGGTAATGTACCCAATCCTCACACCTTTCCATTTGGTGAACCTTAAGTTTTTGTACTGAATCGGTGATTGCCTTTCTCTGTGGAAGTATCTTCGTTTGTATCAATTTTTAGGTAACACCTCTATGTGGTATGATAGGATATGGGTCTTTCGTTTTCTCACTTACTCCAAGTTGCGTGATTACTTCTAGAGTCATCTATGGTGCTGCAAATGGCATTGCTTCATTTTATCGCTAGCTCATAATCCATCTGTACATGTAGCAGTTCTTCTTTGTCCACCCATCTGTCGGTGGACTTTTTGGTGACTTCCATATCTTGGCTATGGTAATACTGTGCAATGCAGATTTGCCTGCCTCTTTCTTTCCAATTCTGTCTTCTTAGGTTATAGGTCCAGGAATAAGCCTCTGGATCGTACGGTAGCTCAATGTTTACCTTTTAACGGCACCTCCACTCTGCTCTCATGAGTGGCTCTCTCCAGGTTACATCCCACATAAAGTGGAGGGTTTGCATTTCTCCACAGCACCTTCAGCATTTATTCTTTGTGGTTTTTTACTGATGGTTATTCTGACTGGTGTGAGCTGATACGTCTTTGTGGCTGAATTTGCATGTGTCTCATGATCCATTAAAACTGAGCTTTAAGGCAGGTCCTTTTCATTTTTCAGGCTGTGAGTACCGCTTAGTTCTTCAAAGTGTTTTCTTAAAGTATGTATGTCATAATTTTAAAATTTTTTGGCCATTACCTCCCTGAAGACATTTTGCGGTGACCATTAGCACAGGCTTAAACCTGCGTTTGCAGGTAACGGCCAGAGGGTGGCGGTCTTTCTACGTTCCCCATGCTGGTACTAGGGCAACAGGCCTTCCGGCCAGTGGTGTTCCTCGGTTATAAATTAGAGTGGAATGTGCCTGAAGAAACCCACAAATGCTGATGTCTCCTTACTTATGTTTGTCTTTTAAATTTACCTTATATTTATTATTGGAGCAATATTACATTGTGTACATGGAAGAGTTCTTCTTGGTGCGTTCCTCTGTTGATGGACATTTTCATTGCTTCCAAATGTTGGCTATGGTCAATATGGCTGGAGTGCAGGATTGCCAGCCTGTGACGTTTTGATTCTCATTTTCTCAGGGGATAGGCCCAGCAGTGGGTATGACTGATTGACGGGTAGCTCAGTGTTTACCTTTTCAAGGCACTTCCATTGTGTTTTCATTAGTGGCTCTTACCACGTCCCCCTTAGGGCCGAGTGTACGCATTCCTCCACAGTCCCTTCAGCATTTATTTTTTGAAACATTTTTGCTGATGGCCATTCTGACTGCTGTGAGCTGATAGGTTTTTGTAATTTGGGTTTGCATGTCTTTAAAAATTCCTAAAATATATCATTTTCCCACACCGTTTTCTTTCCTCTTCTTTAAAGGAAAAGCTGTGAGTACCACATAGCTCTTGAAATTGTCCTCTTGGAAGGTTGCCCTCTTTTGAAATTTTTGCTCCATTTTTGATCCCAGGATTTATTTGGAGGGCAGGTGTCATTTACAGAATGGCAAGTTGGTGAATATTTAGTGACCTTTAGCAGTGGGTTGAAAGCTGCTGTTGTGGGAAATGGCCACAAGGAGGCAGCATTTCTCCATTCCCAAATCTGAGTACTAGGGCAGCAGAGCCTTTCTGGAAGTCGTGTTCCTAGGTTGTAAATTAGAATGGAATGTGCCAGGAGAAACCCCCATAAGTTTAGGTCTCATTACTTCTTGTTTTTGTTAATTTTTTTAATCGGGGTAAGGACTAGAATATTGTTTGTCCTAGGGGTACACAATCTGGTTCATTTGTACATTATATATGTCTACTCTACAGATCCTCTTCCCATGTAAAATATTACAGAGTGTTCTGTAGACCTCCCTTGCTATATGGTCGGTCGTTTTGAAATATGTATATAATATGTATTTGGATATGTATAGTAACACTAATCTCATTTATCCATTCCCCCCACCTTTCCTTTTAGATGAGCATAGTTGGTTTTCTAAGTCTGTGAGTGTCTTTCTCTGTGGAAATATGTTCATTTGTGTCAGTGATTAGATAACGCCTCTAAGGGATATCATAGGATATAGGTCTTTTGCTTTCCGACTTACCTCATGTTTTGTGATTATCTCCAGGCTCATCTCTGGTGCCTCAAAGAGCAGTGTTTCATTGTTTTCCATGGCTAATATTCCATTGTGTACATGGACTCCTTCTTCTTTATCCATTCACCTGTTGATGGACATTTTGGTTGCTTCCCATCTTGGCTATTTTGAATAAGGCTGCAGTGCAGCCTTTGCAGCCTGTGTCTTTTCGATCCTGGTCTTCTCAGGTGAGAGGCCCAGTGGTGTGCCTGCTGGATTGAATGGTACCTCAGTTTTCACTTTTCAACGCAGTTCCTTTCGGTGGTCATTATTGGCTGTTAACCACTTTCCTTCCCACCAGCACCTAGAGGTTACACAGTTCTCTACAACCCCGTCAGCATTTATTGTTGGTAGACTTTTTGCTGACGGTCAGTCGACAGGTGTGAGTTGAAACCTTTTGGTTGATTAGATTGCATGAGTCTAATCATTCCTGAGGTTGAGCTTTTACCCATTTTCCTGTTTTTTTGTTTAAAGAGAGTGAGGAATACTTACCTCTGCATACTATCTTCTTGAAACATTCGCCTGTTTTGAATTTCTTTTGTCCATTCCCCACCTGAGCACAATTTTTGACGGCAGGTGTCCTTTACAGCCCTGAGCCCTTGTGAATTTTAAGTGACCAGTAGCTGTGGGTTTAAAGCTGCTCTTGCGGGAAACGGCCACAAGGGGGCAGCATTTCTCCTTTACCAAATCTGGTCACTAGGGCAACAGAGCCTTAATGGAAGTCGTGTTCTAGGTTGTAAAGTACAATGGAATGTGCCGGGAAAAAGCCCTTTAAGTGTATGTGTCATTCCTTCTTGTTTGTATTTTTAACAAAATTTTTATTCTTTATCACAGCAAATTCCATTACAATGGTTTGTTTGGTCTAGGTGTGCAAGACGTGGTTCCTTCACACATATACATATATCTATTCTTCTTTGGAATCTTTTCCCGTGTAGGTTATGACACAATGTTGAGTAGTCTTCTCTTGGTATTCTGTAGGTCTTTGGTGATTATATATTTCACGTGTGTTTGTATATCTCTGTTCACCTCAATATGGTAATGTACCCAATCCTCACACCTTTCCATTTGGTGAACCTTAAGTTCTTGTACTGAATCTGTGATTGCCTTTCTCTGTGGAAGTATCTTCGTTTGTATCAATTTTTAGGTAACACCTCTATGTGGTATGATAGGATATGTGTCTTTCGCTTTCTCACTTACTCCAAGTTGCGTGATTACTTCTAGAGTCATCTATGGTGCTGCAAGTGGCATTGTTTCATTTTATCGCTAGCTCATAATCCATCTGTACATGTAGCAGATCTTCTTTGTCCACCCATCTGTCGGTGGACTTTTTGGTGACTTCCATATCTTGGCTATGGTAATACTGTGCAATGCAGATTTGCCTGCCTCTTTCTTTCCAATTCTGTCTTCTTAGGTTATAGGTCCAGGAATAAGCCTCTGGATCGTACGGTAGCTCAATGTTTACCTTTTAACGGCACCTCCACTCTGCTCTCATGAGTGGCTCTCTCCAGGTTACATCCCACTTAAAGTGGAGGGTTTGCATTTCTCCACAGCACCTTCAGCATTTATTCTTTGTGGTTTTTTACTGATGGTTATTCTGACTGGTGTGAGCTGATACGTCTTTGTGGCTGAATTTGCATGTGTCTCATGATCCATTAAAACTGAGCTTTAAGGCAGGTCCTTTTCATTTTTCAGGCTGTGAGTACCGCTTAGTTCTTCAAAGTGTTTTCTTAAAGTATGTATGTCATAATTTTAAAATTTTTTGGCCATTACCTCCCTGAAGACATTTTGCGGTGACCATTAGCACAGGCTTAAACCTGCGTTTGCAGGTAACGGCCAGAGGGTGGCGGTCTTTCTACGTTCCCCGTGCTGGTACTAGGGCAACAGGCCTTCCGGCCAGTGGTGTTCCTCGGTTATAAATTAGAGTGGAATGTGCCTGAAGAAACCCACAAATGCTGATGTCTCCTTACTTATGTTTGTCTTTTAAATTTACCTTATATTTATTATTGGAGCAATATTACATTGTGTACATGGAAGAGTTCTTCTTGGTGCGTTCCTCTGTTGATGGACATTTTCATTGCTTCCAAATGTTGGCTATGGTCAATATGGCTGGAGTGCAGGATTGCCAGCCTGTGACGTTTTGATTCTCATTTTCTCAGGGGATAGGCCCAGCAGTGGGTATGACTGATTGACGGGTAGCTCAGTGTTTACCTTTTCAAGGCACTTCCATTGTGTTTTCATTAGTGGCTCTTACCACGTCCCCCTTAGGGCCGAGTGTACGCATTCCTCCACAGTCCCTTCAGCATTTATTTTTTGAAACATTTTTGCTGATGGCCATTCTGACTGCTGTGAGCTGATAGGGTTTTGTAATTTGGGTTTGCATGTCTTTAAAAATTCCTAAAATATATCATTTTCCCACACCGTTTTCTTTCCTCTTCTTTAAAGGAAAAGCTGTGAGTACCACATAGCTCTTGAAATTGTCTTCTTGGAAGGTTGCCCTCTTTTGAAATTTTTGCTCCATTTTTGATCCCAGGATTTATTTGGAGGGCAGGTGTCATTTACAGAATGGCAAGTTGGTGAATATTTAGTGACCTTTAGCAGTGGGTTGAAAGCTGCTGTTGTGGGAAATGGCCACAAGGAGGCAGCATTTCTCCATTCCCAAATCTGAGTACTAGGGCAGCAGAGCCTTTCTGGAAGTCGTGTTCCTAGGTTGTAAATTAGAATGGAATGTGCCAGGAGAAACCCCCATAAGTTTAGGTCTCATTACTTCTTGTTTTTGTTATTTTTTTTAATCGGGGTAAGGACTAGAATATTGTTTGTCCTAGGGGTACACAATCTGGTTCATTTGTACATTATATATGTCTACTCTACAGATCCTCTTCCCATGTAAAATATTACAGAGTGTTCTGTAGACCTCCCTTGCTATATGGTCGGTCGTTTTGAAATATGTATATAATATGTATTTGGATATGTATAGTAACACTAATCTCATTTATCCATTCCCCCCACCTTTCCTTTTAGATGAGCATAGTTGGTTTTCTAAGTCTGTGAGTGTCTTTCTCTGTGGAAATATGTTCATTTGTGTCAGTGATTAGATAACGCCTCTAAGGGATATCATAGGATATAGGTCTTTTGCTTTCCGACTTACCTCATGTTTTGTGATTATCTCCAGGCTCATCTCTGGTGCCTCAAAGAGCAGTGTTTCATTGTTTTCCATGGCTAATATTCCATTGTGTACATGGACTCCTTCTTCTTTATCCATTCACCTGTTGATGGACATTTTGGTTGCTTCCCATCTTGGCTATTTTGAATAAGGCTGCAGTGCAGCCTTTGCAGCCTGTGTCTTTTCGATCCTGGTCTTCTCAGGTGAGAGGCCCAGTGGTGTGCCTGTTGGATTGAATGGTACCTCAGTTTTCACTTTTCAACGCAGTTCCTTTCGGTACTCCTTACTGGCTGTTAACCACTTTACATCTTACCAGCACCTAGAGGTTACACAGTTCTCTACAACCCCGTCAGCATTTATTGTTGGTAGACTTTTTGCTGACGGTCAGTCGACAGGTGTGAGTTGAAACCTTTTGGTTGATTAGATTGCATGAGTCTAATAATTCCTGAGGTTGAGCTTTTACCCATTTTCCTGTTTTTTTGTTTAAAGAGAGTGAGGAATACTTACCTCTGCATACTATCTTCTTGAAACATTTGCCTGTTTTGAATTTCTTTTGTCCATTCCCTACCTGAGCACAATTTTTAACGGCAGGTGTCCTTTACAGCCCTGAGCCCTTGTGAATTTTAAGTGACCAGTAGCTGTGGGTTTAAAGCTGCTCTTGCGGGAAACGGCCACAAGGGGGCAGCATTTCTCCTTTACCAAATCTGGTCACTAGGGCAACAGAGCCTTAATGGAAGTCGTGTTCTAGGTTGTAAAGTACAATGGAATGTGCCGGGAAAAAGCCCTTTAAGTGTATGTGTCATTCCTTCTTGTTTGTATTTTTAACAAAATTTTTATTCTTTATCACAGCAAATTCGATTACAATGGTTTGTTTGGTCTAGGTGTGCAAGATGTGGTTCCTTCACACATATACATATATCTATGCTTCTTTGGAATCTTTTCCCGTGTAGGTTATGACACAATGTTGAGTAGTCTTCTCTTGGTATTCTGTAGGTCTTTGGTGATTATATATTTCACGTGTGTTTGTATATCTCTGTTCACCTCAATATGGTAATGTACCCAATCCTCACACGTTTCCATTTGGTGAACATTAAGTTTTTGTACTGAATCTGTGATTGCCTTTCTCTGTGGAAGTATCTTCGTTTGTATCAATTTTTAGGTAACACCTCTATGTGGTATGATAGGATATGGGTCTTTCGTTTTCTCACTTACTCCAAGTTGCGTGATTACTTCTAGAGTCATCTATGGTGCTGCAAATGGCATTGCTTCATTTTATCGCTAGCTCATAATCCATCTGTACATGTAGCAGTTCTTCTTTGTCCACCCATCTGTCGGTGGACTTTTTGGTGACTTCCATATCTTGGCTATGGTAATACTGTGCAATGCAGATTTGCCTGCCTCTTTCTTTCCAATTCTGTCTTCTTAGGTTATAGGTCTAGGAATAAGCCTCTGGATCGTACGGTAGCTCAATGTTTACCTTTTAACGGCACCTCCACTCTGCTCTCATGAGTGGCTCTCTCCAGGTTACATCCCACTTAAAGTGGAGGGTTTGCATTTCTCCACAGCACCTTCAGCATTTATTCTTTGTGGTTTTTTACTGATGGTTATTCTGACTGGTGTGAGCTGATACGTCTTTGTGGCTGAATTTGCATGTGTCTCATGGTCCATTAAAACTGAGCTTTAAGGCAGGTCCTTTTCATTTTTCAGGCTGTGAGTACCGCTTAGTTCTTCAAAGTGTTTTCTTAAAGTATGTATGTCATAATTTTAAAATTTTTTGGCCATTACCTCCCTGAAGACATTTTGCGGTGACCATTAGCACAGGCTTAAACCTGCGTTTGCAGGTAACGGCCAGAGGGTGGCGGTCTTTCTACGTTCCCCGTGCTGGTACTAGGGCAACAGGCCTTCCGGCCAGTGGTGTTCCTCGGTTATAAATTAGAGTGGAATGTGCCTGAAGAAACCCACAAATGCTGATGTCTCCTTACTTATGTTTGTCTTTTAAATTTACCTTATATTTATTATTGGAGCAATATTACATTGTGTACATGGAAGAGTTCTTCTTGGTGCGTTCCTCTGTTGATGGACATTTTCATTGCTTCCAAATGTTGGCTATGGTCAATATGGCTGGAGTGCAGGATTGCCAGCCTGTGACGTTTTGATTCTCATTTTCTCAGGGGATAGGCCCAGCAGTGGGTATGACTGATTGACGGGTAGCTCAGTGTTTACCTTTTCAAGGCACTTCCATTGTGTTTTCATTAGTGGCTCTTACCACGTCCCCCTTAGGGCCGAGTGTACGCATTCCTCCACAGTCCCTTCAGCATTTATTTTTTGAAACATTTTTGCTGATGGCCATTCTGACTGCTGTGAGCTGATAGGTTTTTGTAATTTGGGTTTGCATGTCTTTAAAAATTCCTAAAATATATCATTTTCCCACACCGTTTTCTTTCCTCTTCTTTAAAGGAAAAGCTGTGAGTACCACATAGCTCTTGAAATTGTCCTCTTGGAAGGTTGCCCTCTTTTGAAATTTTTGCTCCATTTTTGATCCCAGGATTTATTTGGAGGGCAGGTGTCATTTACAGAATGGCAAGTTGGTGAATATTTAGTGACCTTTAGCAGTGGGTTGAAAGCTGCTGTTGTGGGAAATGGCCACAAGGAGGCAGCATTTCTCCATTCCCAAATCTGAGTACTAGGGCAGCAGAGCCTTTCTGGAAGTCGTGTTCCTAGGTTGTAAATTAGAATGGAATGTGCCAGGAGAAACCCCCATAAGTTTAGGTCTCATTACTTCTTGTTTTTGTTAATTTTTTTAATCGGGGTAAGGACTAGAATATTGTTTGTCCTAGGGGTACACAATCTGGTTCATTTGTACATTATATATGTCTACTCTACAGATCCTCTTCCCATGTAAAATATTACAGAGTGTTCTGTAGACCTCCCTTGCTATATGGTCGGTCGTTTTGAAATATGTATATAATATGTATTTGGATATGTATAGTAACACTAATCTCATTTATCCATTCCCCCCACCTTTCCTTTTAGATGAGCATAGTTGGTTTTCTAAGTCTGTGAGTGTCTTTCTCTGTGGAAATATGTTCATTTGTGTCAGTGATTAGATAACGCCTCTAAGGGATATCATAGGATATAGGTCTTTTGCTTTCCGACTTACCTCATGTTTTGTGATTATCTCCAGGCTCATCTCTGGTGCCTCAAAGAGCAGTGTTTCATTGTTTTCCATGGCTAATATTCCATTGTGTACATGGACTCCTTCTTCTTTATCCATTCACCTGTTGATGGACATTTTGGTTGCTTCCCATCTTGGCTATTTTGAATAAGGCTGCAGTGCAGCCTTTGCAGCCTGTGTCTTTTCGATCCTGGTCTTCTCAGGTGAGAGGCCCAGTGGTGTGCCTGTTGGATTGAATGGTACCTCAGTTTTCACTTTTCAACGCAGTTCCTTTCGGTGGTCATTATTGGCTGTTAACCACTTTCCATCCCACCAGCACCTAGAGGTTACACAGTTCTCTACAACCCCGTCAGCATTTATTGTTGGTAGACTTTTTGCTGACGGTCAGTCGACAGGTGTGAGTTGGAACCTTTTGGTTGATTAGATTGCATGAGTCTAATCATTCCTGAGGTTGAGCTTTTACCCATTTTCCTGTTTTTTTGTTTAAAGAGAGTGAGGAATACTTACCTCTGCATACTATCTTCTTGAAACATTCGCCTGTTTTGAATTTCTTTTGTCCATTCCCCACCTGAGCACAATTTTTGATGGCAGGTGTCCTTTACAGCCCTGAGCCCTTGTGAATTTTAAGTGACCAGTAGCTGTGGGTTTAAAGCTGCTCTTGCGGGAAACGGCCACAAGGGGGCAGCATTTCTCCTTTACCAAATCTGGTCACTAGGGCAACAGAGCCTTAATGGAAGTCGTGTTCTAGGTTGTAAAGTACAATGGAATGTGCCGGGAAAAAGCCCTTTAAGTGTATGTGTCATTCCTTCTTGTTTGTATTTTTAACAAAATTTTTATTCTTTATCACAGCAAATTCGATTACAATGGTTTGTTTGGTCTAGGTGTGCAAGACGTGGTTCCTTCACACATATACATATATCTATTCTTCTTTGGAATCTTTTCCCGTGTAGGTTATGACACAATGTTGAGTAGTCTTCTCTTGGTATTCTGTAGGTCTTTGGTGATTATATATTTCACGTGTGTTTGTATATCTCTGTTCACCTCAATATGGTAATGTACCCAATCCTCACACCTTTCCATTTGGTGAACCTTAAGTTTTTGTACTGAATCTGTGATTGCCTTTCTCTGTGGAAGTATCTTCGTTTGTATCAATTTTTAGGTAACACCTCTATGTGGTATGATAGGATATGGGTCTTTCGTTTTCTCACTTACTCCAAGTTGCGTGATTACTTCTAGAGTCATCTATGGTGCTGCAAATGGCATTGCTTCATTTTATCGCTAGCTCATAATCCATCTGTACATGTAGCAGTTCTTCTTTGTCCACCCATCTGTCGGTGGACTTTTTGGTGACTTCCATATCTTGGCTATGGTAATACTGTGCAATGCAGATTTGCCTGCCTCTTTCTTTCCAATTCTGTCTTCTTAGGTTATAGGTCCAGGAATAAGCCTCTGGATCGTACGGTAGCTCAATGTTTACCTTTTAACGGCACCTCCACTCTGCTCTCATGAGTGGCTCTCTCCAGGTTACATCCCACATAAAGTGGAGGGTTTGCATTTCTCCACAGCACCTTCAGCATTTATTCTTTGTGGTTTTTTACTGATGGTTATTCTGACTGGTGTGAGCTGATACGTCTTTGTGGCTGAATTTGCATGTGTCTCATGATCCATTAAAACTGAGCTTTAAGGCAGGTCCTTTTCATTTTTCAGGCTGTGAGTACCGCTTAGTTCTTCAAAGTGTTTTCTTAAAGTATGTATGTCATAATTTTAAAATTTTTTGGCCATTACCTCCCTGAAGACATTTTGCGGTGACCATTAGCACAGGCTTAAACCTGCGTTTGCAGGTAACGGCCAGAGGGTGGCGGTCTTTCTACGTTCCCCGTGCTGGTACTAGGGCAACAGGCCTTCCGGCCAGTGGTGTTCCTCGGTTATAAATTAGAGTGGAATGTGCCTGAAGAAACCCACAAATGCTGATGTCTCCTTACTTATGTTTGTCTTTTAAATTTACCTTATATTTATTATTGGAGCAATATTACATTGTGTACATGGAAGAGTTCTTCTTGGTGCGTTCCTCTGTTGATGGACATTTTCATTGCTTCCAAATGTTGGCTATGGTCAATATGGCTGGAGTGCAGGATTGCCAGCCTGTGACGTTTTGATTCTCATTTTCTCAGGGGATAGGCCCAGCAGTGGGTATGACTGATTGACGGGTAGCTCAGTGTTTACCTTTTCAAGGCACTTCCATTGTGTTTTCATTAGTGGCTCTTACCACGTCCCCCTTAGGGCCGAGTGTACGCATTCCTCCACAGTCCCTTCAGCATTTATTTTTTGAAACATTTTTGCTGATGGCCATTCTGACTGCTGTGAGCTGATAGGTTTTTGTAATTTGGGTTTGCATGTCTTTAAAAATTCCTAAAATATATCATTTTCCCACACCGTTTTCTTTCCTCTTCTTTAAAGGAAAAGCTGTGAGTACCACATAGCTCTTGAAATTGTCCTCTTGGAAGGTTGCCCTCTTTTGAAATTTTTGCTCCATTTTTGATCCCAGGATTTATTTGGAGGGCAGGTGTCATTTACAGAATGGCAAGTTGGTGAATATTTAGTGACCTTTAGCAGTGGGTTGAAAGCTGCTGTTGTGGGAAATGGCCACAAGGAGGCAGCATTTCTCCATTCCCAAATCTGAGTACTAGGGCAGCAGAGCCTTTCTGGAAGTCGTGTTCCTAGGTTGTAAATTAGAATGGAATGTGCCAGGAGAAACCCCCATAAGTTTAGGTCTCATTACTTCTTGTTTTTGTTAATTTTTTTAATCGGGGTAAGGACTAGAATATTGTTTGTCCTAGGGGTACACAATCTGGTTCATTTGTACATTATATATGTCTACTCTACAGATCCTCTTCCCATGTAAAATATTACAGAGTGTTCTGTAGACCTCCCTTGCTATATGGTCGGTCGTTTTGAAATATGTATATAATATGTATTTGGATATGTATAGTAACACTAATCTCATTTATCCATTCCCCCCACCTTTCCTTTTAGATGAGCATAGTTGGTTTTCTAAGTCTGTGAGTGTCTTTCTCTGTGGAAATATGTTCATTTGTGTCAGTGATTAGATAACGCCTCTAAGGGATATCATAGGATATAGGTCTTTTGCTTTCCGACTTACCTCATGTTTTGTGATTATCTCCAGGCTCATCTCTGGTGCCTCAAAGAGCAGTGTTTCATTGTTTTCCATGGCTAATATTCCATTGTGTACATGGACTCCTTCTTCTTTATCCATTCACCTGTTGATGGACATTTTGGTTGCTTCCCATCTTGGCTATTTTGAATAAGGCTGCAGTGCAGCCTTTGCAGCCTGTGTCTTTTCGATCCTGGTCTTCTCAGGTGAGAGGCCCAGTGGTGTGCCTGCTGGATTGAATGGTACCTCAGTTTTCACTTTTCAACGCAGTTCCTTTCGGTGGTCATTATTGGCTGTTAACCACTTTCCATCCCACCAGCACCTAGAGGTTACACAGTTCTCTACAACCCCGTCAGCATTTATTGTTGGTAGACTTTTTGCTGACGGTCAGTCGACAGGTGTGAGTTGGAACCTTTTGGTTGATTAGATTGCATGAGTCTAATCATTCCTGAGGTTGAGCTTTTACCCATTTTCCTGTTTTTTTGTTTAAAGAGAGTGAGGAATACTTACCTCTGCATACTATCTTCTTGAAACATTCGCCTGTTTTGAATTTCTTTTGTCCATTCCCCACCTGAGCACAATTTTTGACGGCAGGTGTCCTTTACAGCCCTGAGCCCTTGTGAATTTTAAGTGACCAGTAGCTGTGGGTTTAAAGCTGCTCTTGCGGGAAACGGCCACAAGGGGGCAGCATTTCTCCTTTACCAAATCTGGTCACTAGGGCAACAGAGCCTTAATGGAAGTCGTGTTCTAGGTTGTAAAGTACAATGGAATGTGCCGGGAAAAAGCCCTTTAAGTGTATGTGTCATTCCTTCTTGTTTGTATTTTTAACAAAATTTTTATTCTTTATCACAGCAAATTCGATTACAATGGTTTGTTTGGTCTAGGTGTGCAAGACGTGGTTCCTTCACACATATACATATATCTATTCTTCTTTGGAATCTTTTCCCGTGTAGGTTATGACACAATGTTGAGTAGTCTTCTCTTGGTATTCTGTAGGTCTTTGGTGATTATATATTTCACGTGTGTTTGTATATCTCTGTTCACCTCAATATGGTAATGTACCCAATCCTCACACGTTTCCATTTGGTGAACCTTAAGTTTTTGTACTGAATCGGTGATTGCCTTTCTCTGTGGAAGTATCTTCGTTTGTATCAATTTTTAGGTAACACCTCTATGTGGTATGATAGGATATGGGTCTTTCGTTTTCTCACTTACTCCAAGTTGCGTGATTACTTCTAGAGTCATCTATGGTGCTGCAAATGGCATTGCTTCATTTTATCGCTAGCTCATAATCCATCTGTACATGTAGCAGTTCTTCTTTGTCCACCCATCTGTCGGTGGACTTTTTGGTGACTTCCATATCTTGGCTATGGTAATACTGTGCAATGCAGATTTGCCTGCCTCTTTCTTTCCAATTCTGTCTTCTTAGGTTATAGGTCCAGGAATAAGCCTCTGGATCGTACGGTAGCTCAATGTTTACCTTTTAACGGCACCTCCACTCTGCTCTCATGAGTGGCTCTCTCCAGGTTACATCCCACTTAAAGTGGAGGGTTTGCATTTCTCCACAGCACCTTCAGCATTTATTCTTTGTGGTTTTTTACTGATGGTTATTCTGACTGGTGTGAGCTGATACGTCTTTGTGGCTGAATTTGCATGTGTCTCATGATCCATTAAAACTGAGCTTTAAGGCAGGTCCTTTTCATTTTTCAGGCTGTGAGTACCGCTTAGTTCTTCAAAGTGTTTTCTTAAAGTATGTATGTCATAATTTTAAAATTTTTTGGCCATTACCTCCCTGAAGACATTTTGCGGTGACCATTAGCACAGGCTTAAACCTGCGTTTGCAGGTAACGGCCAGAGGGTGGCGGTCTTTCTACGTTCCCCGTGCTGGTACTAGGGCAACAGGCCTTCCGGCCAGTGGTGTTCCTCGGTTATAAATTAGAGTGGAATGTGCCTGAAGAAACCCACAAATGCTGATGTCTCCTTACTTATGTTTGTCTTTTAAATTTACCTTATATTTATTATTGGAGCAATATTACATTGTGTACATGGAAGAGTTCTTCTTGGTGCGTTCCTCTGTTGATGGACATTTTCATTGCTTCCAAATGTTGGCTATGGTCAATATGGCTGGAGTGCAGGATTGCCAGCCTGTGACGTTTTGATTCTCATTTTCTCAGGGGATAGGCCCAGCAGTGGGTATGACTGATTGACGGGTAGCTCAGTGTTTACCTTTTCAAGGCACTTCCATTGTGTTTTCATTAGTGGCTCTTACCACGTCCCCCTTAGGGCCGAGTGTACGCATTCCTCCACAGTCCCTTCAGCATTTATTTTTTGAAACATTTTTGCTGATGGCCATTCTGACTGCTGTGAGCTGATAGGTTTTTGTAATTTGGGTTTGCATGTCTTTAAAAATTCCTAAAATATATCATTTTCCCACACCGTTTTCTTTCCTCTTCTTTAAAGGAAAAGCTGTGAGTACCACATAGCTCTTGAAATTGTCCTCTTGGAAGGTTGCCCTCTTTTGAAATTTTTGCTCCATTTTTGATCCCAGGATTTATTTGGAGGGCAGGTGTCATTTACAGAATGGCAAGTTGGTGAATATTTAGTGACCTTTAGCAGTGGGTTGAAAGCTGCTGTTGTGGGAAATGGCCACAAGGAGGCAGCATTTCTCCATTCCCAAATCTGAGTACTAGGGCAGCAGAGCCTTTCTGGAAGTCGTGTTCCTAGGTTGTAAATTAGAATGGAATGTGCCAGGAGAAACCCCCATAAGTTTAGGTCTCATTACTTCTTGTTTTTGTTAATTTTTTTAATCGGGGTAAGGACTAGAATATTGTTTGTCCTAGGGGTACACAATCTGGTTCATTTGTACATTATATATGTCTACTCTACAGATCCTCTTCCCATGTAAAATATTACAGAGTGTTCTGTAGACCTCCCTTGCTATATGGTCGGTCGTTTTGAAATATGTATATAATATGTATTTGGATATGTATAGTAACACTAATCTCATTTATCCATTCCCCCCACCTTTCCTTTTAGATGAGCATAGTTGGTTTTCTAAGTCTGTGAGTGTCTTTCTCTGTGGAAATATGTTCATTTGTGTCAGTGATTAGATAACGCCTCTAAGGGATATCATAGGATATAGGTCTTTTGCTTTCCGACTTACCTCATGTTTTGTGATTATCTCCAGGCTCATCTCTGGTGCCTCAAAGAGCAGTGTTTCATTGTTTTCCATGGCTAATATTCCATTGTGTACATGGACTCCTTCTTCTTTATCCATTCACCTGTTGATGGACATTTTGGTTGCTTCCCATCTTGGCTATTTTGAATAAGGCTGCAGTGCAGCCTTTGCAGCCTGTGTCTTTTCGATCCTGGTCTTCTCAGGTGAGAGGCCCAGTGGTGTGCCTGCTGGATTGAATGGTACCTCAGTTTTCACTTTTCAACGCAGTTCCTTTCGGTGGTCATTATTGGCTGTTAACCACTTTCCATCCCACCAGCACCTAGAGGTTACACAGTTCTCTACAACCCCGTCAGCATTTATTGTTGGTAGACTTTTTGCTGACGGTCAGTCGACAGGTGTGAGTTGGAACCTTTTGGTTGATTAGATTGCATGAGTCTAATCATTCCTGAGGTTGAGCTTTTACCCATTTTCCTGTTTTTTTGTTTAAAGAGAGTGAGGAATACTTACCTCTGCATACTATCTTCTTGAAACATTCGCCTGTTTTGAATTTCTTTTGTCCATTCCCCACCTGAGCACAATTTTTGACGGCAGGTGTCCTTTACAGCCCTGAGCCCTTGTGAATTTTAAGTGACCAGTAGCTGTGGGTTTAAAGCTGCTCTTGCGGGAAACGGCCACAAGGGGGCAGCATTTCTCCTTTACCAAATCTGGTCACTAGGGCAACAGAGCCTTAATGGAAGTCGTGTTCTAGGTTGTAAAGTACAATGGAATGTGCCGGGAAAAAGCCCTTTAAGTGTATGTGTCATTCCTTCTTGTTTGTATTTTTAACAAAATTTTTATTCTTTATCACAGCAAATTCGATTACAATGGTTTGTTTGGTCTAGGTGTGCAAGACGTGGTTCCTTCACACATATACATATATCTATTCTTCTTTGGAATCTTTTCCCGTGTAGGTTATGACACAATGTTGAGTAGTCTTCTCTTGGTATTCTGTAGGTCTTTGGTGATTATATATTTCACGTGTGTTTGTATATCTCTGTTCACCTCAATATGGTAATGTACCCAATCCTCACACCTTTCCATTTGGTGAACCTTAAGTTTTTGTACTGAATCGGTGATTGCCTTTCTCTGTGGAAGTATCTTCGTTTGTATCAATTTTTAGGTAACACCTCTATGTGGTATGATAGGATATGGGTCTTTCGTTTTCTCACTTACTCCAAGTTGCGTGATTACTTCTAGAGTCATCTATGGTGCTGCAAATGGCATTGCTTCATTTTATCGCTAGCTCATAATCCATCTGTACATGTAGCAGTTCTTCTTTGTCCACCCATCTGTCGGTGGACTTTTTGGTGACTTCCATATCTTGGCTATGGTAATACTGTGCAATGCAGATTTGCCTGCCTCTTTCTTTCCAATTCTGTCTTCTTAGGTTATAGGTCCAGGAATAAGCCTCTGGATCGTACGGTAGCTCAATGTTTACCTTTTAACGGCACCTCCACTCTGCTCTCATGAGTGGCTCTCTCCAGGTTACATCCCACATAAAGTGGAGGGTTTGCATTTCTCCACAGCACCTTCAGCATTTATTCTTTGTGGTTTTTTACTGATGGTTATTCTGACTGGTGTGAGCTGATACGTCTTTGTGGCTGAATTTGCATGTGTCTCATGATCCATTAAAACTGAGCTTTAAGGCAGGTCCTTTTCATTTTTCAGGCTGTGAGTACCGCTTAGTTCTTCAAAGTGTTTTCTTAAAGTATGTATGTCATAATTTTAAAATTTTTTGGCCATTACCTCCCTGAAGACATTTTGCGGTGACCATTAGCACAGGCTTAAACCTGCGTTTGCAGGTAACGGCCAGAGGGTGGCGGTCTTTCTACGTTCCCCGTGCTGGTACTAGGGCAACAGGCCTTCCGGCCAGTGGTGTTCCTCGGTTATAAATTAGAGTGGAATGTGCCTGAAGAAACCCACAAATGCTGATGTCTCCTTACTTATGTTTGTCTTTTAAATTTACCTTATATTTATTATTGGAGCAATATTACATTGTGTACATGGAAGAGTTCTTCTTGGTGCGTTCCTCTGTTGATGGACATTTTCATTGCTTCCAAATGTTGGCTATGGTCAATATGGCTGGAGTGCAGGATTGCCAGCCTGTGACGTTTTGATTCTCATTTTCTCAGGGGATAGGCCCAGCAGTGGGTATGACTGATTGACGGGTAGCTCAGTGTTTACCTTTTCAAGGCACTTCCATTGTGTTTTCATTAGTGGCTCTTACCACGTCCCCCTTAGGGCCGAGTGTACGCATTCCTCCACAGTCCCTTCAGCATTTATTTTTTGAAACATTTTTGCTGATGGCCATTCTGACTGCTGTGAGCTGATAGGGTTTTGTAATTTGGGTTTGCATGTCTTTAAAAATTCCTAAAATATATCATTTTCCCACACCGTTTTCTTTCCTCTTCTTTAAAGGAAAAGCTGTGAGTACCACATAGCTCTTGAAATTGTCCTCTTGGAAGGTTGCCCTCTTTTGAAATTTTTGCTCCATTTTTGATCCCAGGATTTATTTGGAGGGCAGGTGTCATTTACAGAATGGCAAGTTGGTGAATATTTAGTGACCTTTAGCAGTGGGTTGAAAGCTGCTGTTGTGGGAAATGGCCACAAGGAGGCAGCATTTCTCCATTCCCAAATCTGAGTACTAGGGCAGCAGAGCCTTTCTGGAAGTCGTGTTCCTAGGTTGTAAATTAGAATGGAATGTGCCAGGAGAAACCCCCATAAGTTTAGGTCTCATTACTTCTTGTTTTTGTTAATTTTTTTAATCGGGGTAAGGACTAGAATATTGTTTGTCCTAGGGGTACACAATCTGGTTCATTTGTACATTATATATGTCTACTCTACAGATCCTCTTCCCATGTAAAATATTACAGAGTGTTCTGTAGACCTCCCTTGCTATATGGTCGGTCGTTTTGAAATATGTATATAATATGTATTTGGATATGTATAGTAACACTAATCTCATTTATCCATTCCCCCCACCTTTCCTTTTAGATGAGCATAGTTGGTTTTCTAAGTCTGTGAGTGTCTTTCTCTGTGGAAATATGTTCATTTGTGTCAGTGATTAGATAACGCCTCTAAGGGATATCATAGGATATAGGTCTTTTGCTTTCCGACTTACCTCATGTTTTGTGATTATCTCCAGGCTCATCTCTGGTGCCTCAAAGAGCAGTGTTTCATTGTTTTCCATGGCTAATATTCCATTGTGTACATGGACTCCTTCTTCTTTATCCATTCACCTGTTGATGGACATTTTGGTTGCTTCCCATCTTGGCTATTTTGAATAAGGCTGCAGTGCAGCCTTTGCAGCCTGTGTCTTTTCGATCCTGGTCTTCTCAGGTGAGAGGCCCAGTGGTGTGCCTGCTGGATTGAATGGTACCTCAGTTTTCACTTTTCAACGCAGTTCCTTTCGGTGGTCATTATTGGCTGTTAACCACTTTCCATCCCACCAGCACCTAGAGGTTACACAGTTCTCTACAACCCCGTCAGCATTTATTGTTGGTAGACTTTTTGCTGACGGTCAGTCGACAGGTGTGAGTTGGAACCTTTTGGTTGATTAGATTGCATGAGTCTAATCATTCCTGAGGTTGAGCTTTTACCCATTTTCCTGTTTTTTTGTTTAAAGAGAGTGAGGAATACTTACCTCTGCATACTATCTTCTTGAAACATTCGCCTGTTTTGAATTTCTTTTGTCCATTCCCCACCTGAGCACAATTTTTGACGGCAGGTGTCCTTTACAGCCCTGAGCCCTTGTGAATTTTAAGTGACCAGTAGCTGTGGGTTTAAAGCTGCTCTTGCGGGAAACGGCCACAAGGGGGCAGCATTTCTCCTTTACCAAATCTGGTCACTAGGGCAACAGAGCCTTAATGGAAGTCGTGTTCTAGGTTGTAAAGTACAATGGAATGTGCCGGGAAAAAGCCCTTTAAGTGTATGTGTCATTCCTTCTTGTTTGTATTTTTAACAAAATTTTTATTCTTTATCACAGCAAATTCGATTACAATGGTTTGTTTGGTCTAGGTGTGCAAGACGTGGTTCCTTCACACATATACATATATCTATTCTTCTTTGGAATCTTTTCCCGTGTAGGTTATGACACAATGTTGAGTAGTCTTCTCTTGGTATTCTGTAGGTCTTTGGTGATTATATATTTCACGTGTGTTTGTATATCTCTGTTCACCTCAATATGGTAATGTACCCAATCCTCACACCTTTCCATTTGGTGAACCTTAAGTTTTTGTACTGAATCGGTGATTGCCTTTCTCTGTGGAAGTATCTTCGTTTGTATCAATTTTTAGGTAACACCTCTATGTGGTATGATAGGATATGGGTCTTTCGTTTTCTCACTTACTCCAAGTTGCGTGATTACTTCTAGAGTCATCTATGGTGCTGCAAATGGCATTGCTTCATTTTATCGCTAGCTCATAATCCATCTGTACATGTAGCAGTTCTTCTTTGTCCACCCATCTGTCGGTGGACTTTTTGGTGACTTCCATATCTTGGCTATGGTAATACTGTGCAATGCAGATTTGCCTGCCTCTTTCTTTCCAATTCTGTCTTCTTAGGTTATAGGTCCAGGAATAAGCCTCTGGATCGTACGGTAGCTCAATGTTTACCTTTTAACGGCACCTCCACTCTGCTCTCATGAGTGGCTCTCTCCAGGTTACATCCCACTTAAAGTGGAGGGTTTGCATTTCTCCACAGCACCTTCAGCATTTATTCTTTGTGGTTTTTTACTGATGGTTATTCTGACTGGTGTGAGCTGATACGTCTTTGTGGCTGAATTTGCATGTGTCTCATGATCCATTAAAACTGAGCTTTAAGGCAGGTCCTTTTCATTTTTCAGGCTGTGAGTACCGCTTAGTTCTTCAAAGTGTTTTCTTAAAGTATGTATGTCATAATTTTAAAATTTTTTGGCCATTACCTCCCTGAAGACATTTTGCGGTGACCATTAGCACAGGCTTAAACCTGCGTTTGCAGGTAACGGCCAGAGGGTGGCGGTCTTTCTACGTTCCCCGTGCTGGTACTAGGGCAACAGGCCTTCCGGCCAGTGGTGTTCCTCGGTTATAAATTAGAGTGGAATGTGCCTGAAGAAACCCACAAATGCTGATGTCTCCTTACTTATGTTTGTCTTTTAAATTTACCTTATATTTATTATTGGAGCAATATTACATTGTGTACATGGAAGAGTTCTTCTTGGTGCGTTCCTCTGTTGATGGACATTTTCATTGCTTCCAAATGTTGGCTATGGTCAATATGGCTGGAGTGCAGGATTGCCAGCCTGTGACGTTTTGATTCTCATTTTCTCAGGGGATAGGCCCAGCAGTGGGTATGACTGATTGACGGGTAGCTCAGTGTTTACCTTTTCAAGGCACTTCCATTGTGTTTTCATTAGTGGCTCTTACCACGTCCCCCTTAGGGCCGAGTGTACGCATTCCTCCACAGTCCCTTCAGCATTTATTTTTTGAAACATTTTTGCTGATGGCCATTCTGACTGCTGTGAGCTGATAGGTTTTTGTAATTTGGGTTTGCATGTCTTTAAAAATTCCTAAAATATATCATTTTCCCACACCGTTTTCTTTCCTCTTCTTTAAAGGAAAAGCTGTGAGTACCACATAGCTCTTGAAATTGTCCTCTTGGAAGGTTGCCCTCTTTTGAAATTTTTGCTCCATTTTTGATCCCAGGATTTATTTGGAGGGCAGGTGTCATTTACAGAATGGCAAGTTGGTGAATATTTAGTGACCTTTAGCAGTGGGTTGAAAGCTGCTGTTGTGGGAAATGGCCACAAGGAGGCAGCATTTCTCCATTCCCAAATCTGAGTACTAGGGCAGCAGAGCCTTTCTGGAAGTCGTGTTCCTAGGTTGTAAATTAGAATGGAATGTGCCAGGAGAAACCCCCATAAGTTTAGGTCTCATTACTTCTTGTTTTTGTTAATTTTTTTAATCGGGGTAAGGACTAGAATATTGTTTGTCCTAGGGGTACACAATCTGGTTCATTTGTACATTATATATGTCTACTCTACAGATCCTCTTCCCATGTAAAATATTACAGAGTGTTCTGTAGACCTCCCTTGCTATATGGTCGGTCGTTTTGAAATATGTATATAATATGTATTTGGATATGTATAGTAACACTAATCTCATTTATCCATTCCCCCCACCTTTCCTTTTAGATGAGCATAGTTGGTTTTCTAAGTCTGTGAGTGTCTTTCTCTGTGGAAATATGTTCATTTGTGTCAGTGATTAGATAACGCCTCTAAGGGATATCATAGGATATAGGTCTTTTGCTTTCCGACTTACCTCATGTTTTGTGATTATCTCCAGGCTCATCTCTGGTGCCTCAAAGAGCAGTGTTTCATTGTTTTCCATGGCTAATATTCCATTGTGTACATGGACTCCTTCTTCTTTATCCATTCACCTGTTGATGGACATTTTGGTTGCTTCCCATCTTGGCTATTTTGAATAAGGCTGCAGTGCAGCCTTTGCAGCCTGTGTCTTTTCGATCCTGGTCTTCTCAGGTGAGAGGCCCAGTGGTGTGCCTGCTGGATTGAATGGTACCTCAGTTTTCACTTTTCAACGCAGTTCCTTTCGGTGGTCATTATTGGCTGTTAACCACTTTCCATCCCACCAGCACCTAGAGGTTACACAGTTCTCTACAACCCCGTCAGCATTTATTGTTGGTAGACTTTTTGCTGACGGTCAGTCGACAGGTGTGAGTTGGAACCTTTTGGTTGATTAGATTGCATGAGTCTAATCATTCCTGAGGTTGAGCTTTTACCCATTTTCCTGTTTTTTTGTTTAAAGAGAGTGAGGAATACTTACCTCTGCATACTATCTTCTTGAAACATTCGCCTGTTTTGAATTTCTTTTGTCCATTCCCCACCTGAGCACAATTTTTGACGGCAGGTGTCCTTTACAGCCCTGAGCCCTTGTGAATTTTAAGTGACCAGTAGCTGTGGGTTTAAAGCTGCTCTTGCGGGAAACGGCCACAAGGGGGCAGCATTTCTCCTTTACCAAATCTGGTCACTAGGGCAACAGAGCCTTAATGGAAGTCGTGTTCTAGGTTGTAAAGTACAATGGAATGTGCCGGGAAAAAGCCCTTTAAGTGTATGTGTCATTCCTTCTTGTTTGTATTTTTAACAAAATTTTTATTCTTTATCACAGCAAATTCGATTACAATGGTTTGTTTGGTCTAGGTGTGCAAGACGTGGTTCCTTCACACATATACATATATCTATTCTTCTTTGGAATCTTTTCCCGTGTAGGTTATGACACAATGTTGAGTAGTCTTCTCTTGGTATTCTGTAGGTCTTTGGTGATTATATATTTCACGTGTGTTTGTATATCTCTGTTCACCTCAATATGGTAATGTACCCAATCCTCACACCTTTCCATTTGGTGAACCTTAAGTTTTTGTACTGAATCGGTGATTGCCTTTCTCTGTGGAAGTATCTTCGTTTGTATCAATTTTTAGGTAACACCTCTATGTGGTATGATAGGATATGGGTCTTTCGTTTTCTCACTTACTCCAAGTTGCGTGATTACTTCTAGAGTCATCTATGGTGCTGCAAATGGCATTGCTTCATTTTATCGCTAGCTCATAATCCATCTGTACATGTAGCAGTTCTTCTTTGTCCACCCATCTGTCGGTGGACTTTTTGGTGACTTCCATATCTTGGCTATGGTAATACTGTGCAATGCAGATTTGCCTGCCTCTTTCTTTCCAATTCTGTCTTCTTAGGTTATAGGTCCAGGAATAAGCCTCTGGATCGTACGGTAGCTCAATGTTTACCTTTTAACGGCACCTCCACTCTGCTCTCATGAGTGGCTCTCTCCAGGTTACATCCCACTTAAAGTGGAGGGTTTGCATTTCTCCACAGCACCTTCAGCATTTATTCTTTGTGGTTTTTTACTGATGGTTATTCTGACTGGTGTGAGCTGATACGTCTTTGTGGCTGAATTTGCATGTGTCTCATGATCCATTAAAACTGAGCTTTAAGGCAGGTCCTTTTCATTTTTCAGGCTGTGAGTACCGCTTAGTTCTTCAAAGTGTTTTCTTAAAGTATGTATGTCATAATTTTAAAATTTTTTGGCCATTACCTCCCTGAAGACATTTTGCGGTGACCATTAGCACAGGCTTAAACCTGCGTTTGCAGGTAACGGCCAGAGGGTGGCGGTCTTTCTACGTTCCCCGTGCTGGTACTAGGGCAACAGGCCTTCCGGCCAGTGGTGTTCCTCGGTTATAAATTAGAGTGGAATGTGCCTGAAGAAACCCACAAATGCTGATGTCTCCTTACTTATGTTTGTCTTTTAAATTTACCTTATATTTATTATTGGAGCAATATTACATTGTGTACATGGAAGAGTTCTTCTTGGTGCGTTCCTCTGTTGATGGACATTTTCATTGCTTCCAAATGTTGGCTATGGTCAATATGGCTGGAGTGCAGGATTGCCAGCCTGTGACGTTTTGATTCTCATTTTCTCAGGGGATAGGCCCAGCAGTGGGTATGACTGATTGACGGGTAGCTCAGTGTTTACCTTTTCAAGGCACTTCCATTGTGTTTTCATTAGTGGCTCTTACCACGTCCCCCTTAGGGCCGAGTGTACGCATTCCTCCACAGTCCCTTCAGCATTTATTTTTTGAAACATTTTTGCTGATGGCCATTCTGACTGCTGTGAGCTGATAGGGTTTTGTAATTTGGGTTTGCATGTCTTTAAAAATTCCTAAAATATATCATTTTCCCACACCGTTTTCTTTCCTCTTCTTTAAAGGAAAAGCTGTGAGTACCACATAGCTCTTGAAATTGTCCTCTTGGAAGGTTGCCCTCTTTTGAAATTTTTGCTCCATTTTTGATCCCAGGATTTATTTGGAGGGCAGGTGTCATTTACAGAATGGCAAGTTGGTGAATATTTAGTGACCTTTAGCAGTGGGTTGAAAGCTGCTGTTGTGGGAAATGGCCACAAGGAGGCAGCATTTCTCCATTCCCAAATCTGAGTACTAGGGCAGCAGAGCCTTTCTGGAAGTCGTGTTCCTAGGTTGTAAATTAGAATGGAATGTGCCAGGAGAAACCCCCATAAGTTTAGGTCTCATTACTTCTTGTTTTTGTTAATTTTTTTAATCGGGGTAAGGACTAGAATATTGTTTGTCCTAGGGGTACACAATCTGGTTCATTTGTACATTATATATGTCTACTCTACAGATCCTCTTCCCATGTAAAATATTACAGAGTGTTCTGTAGACCTCCCTTGCTATATGGTCGGTCGTTTTGAAATATGTATATAATATGTATTTGGATATGTATAGTAACACTAATCTCATTTATCCATTCCCCCCACCTTTCCTTTTAGATGAGCATAGTTGGTTTTCTAAGTCTGTGAGTGTCTTTCTCTGTGGAAATATGTTCATTTGTGTCAGTGATTAGATAACGCCTCTAAGGGATATCATAGGATATAGGTCTTTTGCTTTCCGACTTACCTCATGTTTTGTGATTATCTCCAGGCTCATCTCTGGTGCCTCAAAGAGCAGTGTTTCATTGTTTTCCATGGCTAATATTCCATTGTGTACATGGACTCCTTCTTCTTTATCCATTCACCTGTTGATGGACATTTTGGTTGCTTCCCATCTTGGCTATTTTGAATAAGGCTGCAGTGCAGCCTTTGCAGCCTGTGTCTTTTCGATCCTGGTCTTCTCAGGTGAGAGGCCCAGTGGTGTGCCTGCTGGATTGAATGGTACCTCAGTTTTCACTTTTCAACGCAGTTCCTTTCGGTGGTCATTATTGGCTGTTAACCACTTTCCATCCCACCAGCACCTAGAGGTTACACAGTTCTCTACAACCCCGTCAGCATTTATTGTTGGTAGACTTTTTGCTGACGGTCAGTCGACAGGTGTGAGTTGGAACCTTTTGGTTGATTAGATTGCATGAGTCTAATCATTCCTGAGGTTGAGCTTTTACCCATTTTCCTGTTTTTTTGTTTAAAGAGAGTGAGGAATACTTACCTCTGCATACTATCTTCTTGAAACATTCGCCTGTTTTGAATTTCTTTTGTCCATTCCCCACCTGAGCACAATTTTTGACGGCAGGTGTCCTTTACAGCCCTGAGCCCTTGTGAATTTTAAGTGACCAGTAGCTGTGGGTTTAAAGCTGCTCTTGCGGGAAACGGCCACAAGGGGGCAGCATTTCTCCTTTACCAAATCTGGTCACTAGGGCAACAGAGCCTTAATGGAAGTCGTGTTCTAGGTTGTAAAGTACAATGGAATGTGCCGGGAAAAAGCCCTTTAAGTGTATGTGTCATTCCTTCTTGTTTGTATTTTTAACAAAATTTTTATTCTTTATCACAGCAAATTCGATTACAATGGTTTGTTTGGTCTAGGTGTGCAAGACGTGGTTCCTTCACACATATACATATATCTATTCTTCTTTGGAATCTTTTCCCGTGTAGGTTATGACACAATGTTGAGTAGTCTTCTCTTGGTATTCTGTAGGTCTTTGGTGATTATATATTTCACGTGTGTTTGTATATCTCTGTTCACCTCAATATGGTAATGTACCCAATCCTCACACCTTTCCATTTGGTGAACCTTAAGTTTTTGTACTGAATCGGTGATTGCCTTTCTCTGTGGAAGTATCTTCGTTTGTATCAATTTTTAGGTAACACCTCTATGTGGTATGATAGGATATGGGTCTTTCGTTTTCTCACTTACTCCAAGTTGCGTGATTACTTCTAGAGTCATCTATGGTGCTGCAAATGGCATTGCTTCATTTTATCGCTAGCTCATAATCCATCTGTACATGTAGCAGTTCTTCTTTGTCCACCCATCTGTCGGTGGACTTTTTGGTGACTTCCATATCTTGGCTATGGTAATACTGTGCAATGCAGATTTGCCTGCCTCTTTCTTTCCAATTCTGTCTTCTTAGGTTATAGGTCCAGGAATAAGCCTCTGGATCGTACGGTAGCTCAATGTTTACCTTTTAACGGCACCTCCACTCTGCTCTCATGAGTGGCTCTCTCCAGGTTACATCCCACTTAAAGTGGAGGGTTTGCATTTCTCCACAGCACCTTCAGCATTTATTCTTTGTGGTTTTTTACTGATGGTTATTCTGACTGGTGTGAGCTGATACGTCTTTGTGGCTGAATTTGCATGTGTCTCATGATCCATTAAAACTGAGCTTTAAGGCAGGTCCTTTTCATTTTTCAGGCTGTGAGTACCGCTTAGTTCTTCAAAGTGTTTTCTTAAAGTATGTATGTCATAATTTTAAAATTTTTTGGCCATTACCTCCCTGAAGACATTTTGCGGTGACCATTAGCACAGGCTTAAACCTGCGTTTGCAGGTAACGGCCAGAGGGTGGCGGTCTTTCTACGTTCCCCGTGCTGGTACTAGGGCAACAGGCCTTCCGGCCAGTGGTGTTCCTCGGTTATAAATTAGAGTGGAATGTGCCTGAAGAAACCCACAAATGCTGATGTCTCCTTACTTATGTTTGTCTTTTAAATTTACCTTATATTTATTATTGGAGCAATATTACATTGTGTACATGGAAGAGTTCTTCTTGGTGCGTTCCTCTGTTGATGGACATTTTCATTGCTTCCAAATGTTGGCTATGGTCAATATGGCTGGAGTGCAGGATTGCCAGCCTGTGACGTTTTGATTCTCATTTTCTCAGGGGATAGGCCCAGCAGTGGGTATGACTGATTGACGGGTAGCTCAGTGTTTACCTTTTCAAGGCACTTCCATTGTGTTTTCATTAGTGGCTCTTACCACGTCCCCCTTAGGGCCGAGTGTACGCATTCCTCCACAGTCCCTTCAGCATTTATTTTTTGAAACATTTTTGCTGATGGCCATTCTGACTGCTGTGAGCTGATAGGGTTTTGTAATTTGGGTTTGCATGTCTTTAAAAATTCCTAAAATATATCATTTTCCCACACCGTTTTCTTTCCTCTTCTTTAAAGGAAAAGCTGTGAGTACCACATAGCTCTTGAAATTGTCTTCTTGGAAGGTTGCCCTCTTTTGAAATTTTTGCTCCATTTTTGATCCCAGGATTTATTTGGAGGGCAGGTGTCATTTACAGAATGGCAAGTTGGTGAATATTTAGTGACCTTTAGCAGTGGGTTGAAAGCTGCTGTTGTGGGAAATGGCCACAAGGAGGCAGCATTTCTCCATTCCCAAATCTGAGTACTAGGGCAGCAGAGCCTTTCTGGAAGTCGTGTTCCTAGGTTGTAAATTAGAATGGAATGTGCCAGGAGAAACCCCCATAAGTTTAGGTCTCATTACTTCTTGTTTTTGTTAATTTTTTTAATCGGGGTAAGGACTAGAATATTGTTTGTCCTAGGGGTACACAATCTGGTTCATTTGTACATTATATATGTCTACTCTACAGATCCTCTTCCCATGTAAAATATTACAGAGTGTTCTGTAGACCTCCCTTGCTATATGGTCGGTCGTTTTGAAATATGTATATAATATGTATTTGGATATGTATAGTAACACTAATCTCATTTATCCATTCCCCCCACCTTTCCTTTTAGATGAGCATAGTTGGTTTTCTAAGTCTGTGAGTGTCTTTCTCTGTGGAAATATGTTCATTTGTGTCAGTGATTAGATAACGCCTCTAAGGGATATCATAGGATATAGGTCTTTTGCTTTCCGACTTACCTCATGTTTTGTGATTATCTCCAGGCTCATCTCTGGTGCCTCAAAGAGCAGTGTTTCATTGTTTTCCATGGCTAATATTCCATTGTGTACATGGACTCCTTCTTCTTTATCCATTCACCTGTTGATGGACATTTTGGTTGCTTCCCATCTTGGCTATTTTGAATAAGGCTGCAGTGCAGCCTTTGCAGCCTGTGTCTTTTCGATCCTGGTCTTCTCAGGTGAGAGGCCCAGTGGTGTGCCTGCTGGATTGAATGGTACCTCAGTTTTCACTTTTCAACGCAGTTCCTTTCGGTGGTCATTATTGGCTGTTAACCACTTTCCATCCCACCAGCACCTAGAGGTTACACAGTTCTCTACAACCCCGTCAGCATTTATTGTTGGTAGACTTTTTGCTGACGGTCAGTCGACAGGTGTGAGTTGGAACATTTTGGTTGATTAGATTGCATGAGTCTAATCATTCCTGAGGTTGAGCTTTTACCCATTTTCCTGTTTTTTTGTTTAAAGAGAGTGAGGAATACTTACCTCTGCATACTATCTTCTTGAAACATTCGCCTGTTTTGAATTTCTTTTGTCCATTCCCCACCTGAGCACAATTTTTGACGGCAGGTGTCCTTTACAGCCCTGAGCCCTTGTGAATTTTAAGTGACCAGTAGCTGTGGGTTTAAAGCTGCTCTTGCGGGAAACGGCCACAAGGGGGCAGCATTTCTCCTTTACCAAATCTGGTCACTAGGGCAACAGAGCCTTAATGGAAGTCGTGTTCTAGGTTGTAAAGTACAATGGAATGTGCCGGGAAAAAGCCCTTTAAGTGTATGTGTCATTCCTTCTTGTTTGTATTTTTAACAAAATTTTTATTCTTTATCACAGCAAATTCGATTACAATGGTTTGTTTGGTCTAGGTGTGCAAGACGTGGTTCCTTCACACATATACATATATCTATTCTTCTTTGGAATCTTTTCCCGTGTAGGTTATGACACAATGTTGAGTAGTCTTCTCTTGGTATTCTGTAGGTCTTTGGTGATTATATATTTCACGTGTGTTTGTATATCTCTGTTCACCTCAATATGGTAATGTACCCAATCCTCACACGTTTCCATTTGGTGAACCTTAAGTTTTTGTACTGAATCGGTGATTGCCTTTCTCTGTGGAAGTATCTTCGTTTGTATCAATTTTTAGGTAACACCTCTATGTGGTATGATAGGATATGGGTCTTTCGTTTTCTCACTTACTCCAAGTTGCGTGATTACTTCTAGAGTCATCTATGGTGCTGCAAATGGCATTGCTTCATTTTATCGCTAGCTCATAATCCATCTGTACATGTAGCAGTTCTTCTTTGTCCACCCATCTGTCGGTGGACTTTTTGGTGACTTCCATATCTTGGCTATGGTAATACTGTGCAATGCAGATTTGCCTGCCTCTTTCTTTCCAATTCTGTCTTCTTAGGTTATAGGTCCAGGAATAAGCCTCTGGATCGTACGGTAGCTCAATGTTTACCTTTTAACGGCACCTCCACTCTGCTCTCATGAGTGGCTCTCTCCAGGTTACATCCCACTTAAAGTGGAGGGTTTGCATTTCTCCACAGCACCTTCAGCATTTATTCTTTGTGGTTTTTTACTGATGGTTATTCTGACTGGTGTGAGCTGATACGTCTTTGTGGCTGAATTTGCATGTGTCTCATGATCCATTAAAACTGAGCTTTAAGGCAGGTCCTTTTCATTTTTCAGGCTGTGAGTACCGCTTAGTTCTTCAAAGTGTTTTCTTAAAGTATGTATGTCATAATTTTAAAATTTTTTGGCCATTACCTCCCTGAAGACATTTTGCGGTGACCATTAGCACAGGCTTAAACCTGCGTTTGCAGGTAACGGCCAGAGGGTGGCGGTCTTTCTACGTTCCCCGTGCTGGTACTAGGGCAACAGGCCTTCCGGCCAGTGGTGTTCCTCGGTTATAAATTAGAGTGGAATGTGCCTGAAGAAACCCACAAATGCTGATGTCTCCTTACTTATGTTTGTCTTTTAAATTTACCTTATATTTATTATTGGAGCAATATTACATTGTGTACATGGAAGAGTTCTTCTTGGTGCGTTCCTCTGTTGATGGACATTTTCATTGCTTCCAAATGTTGGCTATGGTCAATATGGCTGGAGTGCAGGATTGCCAGCCTGTGACGTTTTGATTCTCATTTTCTCAGGGGATAGGCCCAGCAGTGGGTATGACTGATTGACGGGTAGCTCAGTGTTTACCTTTTCAAGGCACTTCCATTGTGTTTTCATTAGTGGCTCTTACCACGTCCCCCTTAGGGCCGAGTGTACGCATTCCTCCACAGTCCCTTCAGCATTTATTTTTTGAAACATTTTTGCTGATGGCCATTCTGACTGCTGTGAGCTGATAGGTTTTTGTAATTTGGGTTTGCATGTCTTTAAAAATTCCTAAAATATATCATTTTCCCACACCGTTTTCTTTCCTCTTCTTTAAAGGAAAAGCTGTGAGTACCACATAGCTCTTGAAATTGTCCTCTTGGAAGGTTGCCCTCTTTTGAAATTTTTGCTCCATTTTTGATCCCAGGATTTATTTGGAGGGCAGGTGTCATTTACAGAATGGCAAGTTGGTGAATATTTAGTGACCTTTAGCAGTGGGTTGAAAGCTGCTGTTGTGGGAAATGGCCACAAGGAGGCAGCATTTCTCCATTCCCAAATCTGAGTACTAGGGCAGCAGAGCCTTTCTGGAAGTCGTGTTCCTAGGTTGTAAATTAGAATGGAATGTGCCAGGAGAAACCCCCATAAGTTTAGGTCTCATTACTTCTTGTTTTTGTTAATTTTTTTAATCGGGGTAAGGACTAGAATATTGTTTGTCCTAGGGGTACACAATCTGGTTCATTTGTACATTATATATGTCTACTCTACAGATCCTCTTCCCATGTAAAATATTACAGAGTGTTCTGTAGACCTCCCTTGCTATATGGTCGGTCGTTTTGAAATATGTATATAATATGTATTTGGATATGTATAGTAACACTAATCTCATTTATCCATTCCCCCCACCTTTCCTTTTAGATGAGCATAGTTGGTTTTCTAAGTCTGTGAGTGTCTTTCTCTGTGGAAATATGTTCATTTGTGTCAGTGATTAGATAACGCCTCTAAGGGATATCATAGGATATAGGTCTTTTGCTTTCCGACTTACCTCATGTTTTGTGATTATCTCCAGGCTCATCTCTGGTGCCTCAAAGAGCAGTGTTTCATTGTTTTCCATGGCTAATATTCCATTGTGTACATGGACTCCTTCTTCTTTATCCATTCACCTGTTGATGGACATTTTGGTTGCTTCCCATCTTGGCTATTTTGAATAAGGCTGCAGTGCAGCCTTTGCAGCCTGTGTCTTTTCGATCCTGGTCTTCTCAGGTGAGAGGCCCAGTGGTGTGCCTGCTGGATTGAATGGTACCTCAGTTTTCACTTTTCAACGCAGTTCCTTTCGGTGGTCATTATTGGCTGTTAACCACTTTCCATCCCACCAGCACCTAGAGGTTACACAGTTCTCTACAACCCCGTCAGCATTTATTGTTGGTAGACTTTTTGCTGACGGTCAGTCGACAGGTGTGAGTTGGAACCTTTTGGTTGATTAGATTGCATGAGTCTAATCATTCCTGAGGTTGAGCTTTTACCCATTTTCCTGTTTTTTTGTTTAAAGAGAGTGAGGAATACTTACCTCTGCATACTATCTTCTTGAAACATTCGCCTGTTTTGAATTTCTTTTGTCCATTCCCCACCTGAGCACAATTTTTGACGGCAGGTGTCCTTTACAGCCCTGAGCCCTTGTGAATTTTAAGTGACCAGTAGCTGTGGGTTTAAAGCTGCTCTTGCGGGAAACGGCCACAAGGGGGCAGCATTTCTCCTTTACCAAATCTGGTCACTAGGGCAACAGAGCCTTAATGGAAGTCGTGTTCTAGGTTGTAAAGTACAATGGAATGTGCCGGGAAAAAGCCCTTTAAGTGTATGTGTCATTCCTTCTTGTTTGTATTTTTAACAAAATTTTTATTCTTTATCACAGCAAATTCGATTACAATGGTTTGTTTGGTCTAGGTGTGCAAGACGTGGTTCCTTCACACATATACATATATCTATTCTTCTTTGGAATCTTTTCCCGTGTAGGTTATGACACAATGTTGAGTAGTCTTCTCTTGGTATTCTGTAGGTCTTTGGTGATTATATATTTCACGTGTGTTTGTATATCTCTGTTCACCTCAATATGGTAATGTACCCAATCCTCACACGTTTCCATTTGGTGAACCTTAAGTTTTTGTACTGAATCTGTGATTGCCTTTCTCTGTGGAAGTATCTTCGTTTGTATCAATTTTTAGGTAACACCTCTATGTGGTATGATAGGATATGGGTCTTTCGTTTTCTCACTTACTCCAAGTTGCGTGATTACTTCTAGAGTCATCTATGGTGCTGCAAATGGCATTGCTTCATTTTATCGCTAGCTCATAATCCATCTGTACATGTAGCAGTTCTTCTTTGTCCACCCATCTGTCGGTGGACTTTTTGGTGACTTCCATATCTTGGCTATGGTAATACTGTGCAATGCAGATTTGCCTGCCTCTTTCTTTCCAATTCTGTCTTCTTAGGTTATAGGTCCAGGAATAAGCCTCTGGATCGTACGGTAGCTCAATGTTTACCTTTTAACGGCACCTCCACTCTGCTCTCATGAGTGGCTCTCTCCAGGTTACATCCCACTTAAAGTGGAGGGTTTGCATTTCTCCACAGCACCTTCAGCATTTATTCTTTGTGGTTTTTTACTGATGGTTATTCTGACTGGTGTGAGCTGATACGTCTTTGTGGCTGAATTTGCATGTGTCTCATGATCCATTAAAACTGAGCTTTAAGGCAGGTCCTTTTCATTTTTCAGGCTGTGAGTACCGCTTAGTTCTTCAAAGTGTTTTCTTAAAGTATGTATGTCATAATTTTAAAATTTTTTGGCCATTACCTCCCTGAAGACATTTTGCGGTGACCATTAGCACAGGCTTAAACCTGCGTTTGCAGGTAACGGCCAGAGGGTGGCGGTCTTTCTACGTTCCCCGTGCTGGTACTAGGGCAACAGGCCTTCCGGCCAGTGGTGTTCCTCGGTTATAAATTAGAGTGGAATGTGCCTGAAGAAACCCACAAATGCTGATGTCTCCTTACTTATGTTTGTCTTTTAAATTTACCTTATATTTATTATTGGAGCAATATTACATTGTGTACATGGAAGAGTTCTTCTTGGTGCGTTCCTCTGTTGATGGACATTTTCATTGCTTCCAAATGTTGGCTATGGTCAATATGGCTGGAGTGCAGGATTGCCAGCCTGTGACGTTTTGATTCTCATTTTCTCAGGGGATAGGCCCAGCAGTGGGTATGACTGATTGACGGGTAGCTCAGTGTTTACCTTTTCAAGGCACTTCCATTGTGTTTTCATTAGTGGCTCTTACCACGTCCCCCTTAGGGCCGAGTGTACGCATTCCTCCACAGTCCCTTCAGCATTTATTTTTTGAAACATTTTTGCTGATGGCCATTCTGACTGCTGTGAGCTGATAGGTTTTTGTAATTTGGGTTTGCATGTCTTTAAAAATTCCTAAAATATATCATTTTCCCACACCGTTTTCTTTCCTCTTCTTTAAAGGAAAAGCTGTGAGTACCACATAGCTCTTGAAATTGTCCTCTTGGAAGGTTGCCCTCTTTTGAAATTTTTGCTCCATTTTTGATCCCAGGATTTATTTGGAGGGCAGGTGTCATTTACAGAATGGCAAGTTGGTGAATATTTAGTGACCTTTAGCAGTGGGTTGAAAGCTGCTGTTGTGGGAAATGGCCACAAGGAGGCAGCATTTCTCCATTCCCAAATCTGAGTACTAGGGCAGCAGAGCCTTTCTGGAAGTCGTGTTCCTAGGTTGTAAATTAGAATGGAATGTGCCAGGAGAAACCCCCATAAGTTTAGGTCTCATTACTTCTTGTTTTTGTTAATTTTTTTAATCGGGGTAAGGACTAGAATATTGTTTGTCCTAGGGGTACACAATCTGGTTCATTTGTACATTATATATGTCTACTCTACAGATCCTCTTCCCATGTAAAATATTACAGAGTGTTCTGTAGACCTCCCTTGCTATATGGTCGGTCGTTTTGAAATATGTATATAATATGTATTTGGATATGTATAGTAACACTAATCTCATTTATCCATTCCCCCCACCTTTCCTTTTAGATGAGCATAGTTGGTTTTCTAAGTCTGTGAGTGTCTTTCTCTGTGGAAATATGTTCATTTGTGTCAGTGATTAGATAACGCCTCTAAGGGATATCATAGGATATAGGTCTTTTGCTTTCCGACTTACCTCATGTTTTGTGATTATCTCCAGGCTCATCTCTGGTGCCTCAAAGAGCAGTGTTTCATTGTTTTCCATGGCTAATATTCCATTGTGTACATGGACTCCTTCTTCTTTATCCATTCACCTGTTGATGGACATTTTGGTTGCTTCCCATCTTGGCTATTTTGAATAAGGCTGCAGTGCAGCCTTTGCAGCCTGTGTCTTTTCGATCCTGGTCTTCTCAGGTGAGAGGCCCAGTGGTGTGCCTGCTGGATTGAATGGTACCTCAGTTTTCACTTTTCAACGCAGTTCCTTTCGGTGGTCATTATTGGCTGTTAACCACTTTCCATCCCACCAGCACCTAGAGGTTACACAGTTCTCTACAACCCCGTCAGCATTTATTGTTGGTAGACTTTTTGCTGACGGTCAGTCGACAGGTGTGAGTTGGAACCTTTTGGTTGATTAGATTGCATGAGTCTAATCATTCCTGAGGTTGAGCTTTTACCCATTTTCCTGTTTTTTTGTTTAAAGAGAGTGAGGAATACTTACCTCTGCATACTATCTTCTTGAAACATTCGCCTGTTTTGAATTTCTTTTGTCCATTCCCCACCTGAGCACAATTTTTGACGGCAGGTGTCCTTTACAGCCCTGAGCCCTTGTGAATTTTAAGTGACCAGTAGCTGTGGGTTTAAAGCTGCTCTTGCGGGAAACGGCCACAAGGGGGCAGCATTTCTCCTTTACCAAATCTGGTCACTAGGGCAACAGAGCCTTAATGGAAGTCGTGTTCTAGGTTGTAAAGTACAATGGAATGTGCCGGGAAAAAGCCCTTTAAGTGTATGTGTCATTCCTTCTTGTTTGTATTTTTAACAAAATTTTTATTCTTTATCACAGCAAATTCGATTACAATGGTTTGTTTGGTCTAGGTGTGCAAGACGTGGTTCCTTCACACATATACATATATCTATTCTTCTTTGGAATCTTTTCCTGTGTAGGTTATGACACAATGTTGAGTAGTCTTCTCTTGGTATTCTGTAGGTCTTTGGTGATTATATATTTCACGTGTGTTTGTATATCTCTGTTCACCTCAATATGGTAATGTACCCAATCCTCACACCTTTCCATTTGGTGAACCTTAAGTTTTTGTACTGAATCTGTGATTGCCTTTCTCTGTGGAAGTATCTTCGTTTGTATCAATTTTTAGGTAACACCTCTATGTGGTATGATAGGATATGGGTCTTTCGTTTTCTCACTTACTCCAAGTTGCGTGATTACTTCTAGAGTCATCTATGGTGCTGCAAATGGCATTGCTTCATTTTATCGCTAGCTCATAATCCATCTGTACATGTAGCAGTTCTTCTTTGTCCACCCATCTGTCGGTGGACTTTTTGGTGACTTCCATATCTTGGCTATGGTAATACTGTGCAATGCAGATTTGCCTGCCTCTTTCTTTCCAATTCTGTCTTCTTAGGTTATAGGTCCAGGAATAAGCCTCTGGATCGTACGGTAGCTCAATGTTTACCTTTTAACGGCACCTCCACTCTGCTCTCATGAGTGGCTCTCTCCAGGTTACATCCCACTTAAAGTGGAGGGTTTGCATTTCTCCACAGCACCTTCAGCATTTATTCTTTGTGGTTTTTTACTGATGGTTATTCTGACTGGTGTGAGCTGATACGTCTTTGTGGCTGAATTTGCATGTGTCTCATGATCCATTAAAACTGAGCTTTAAGGCAGGTCCTTTTCATTTTTCAGGCTGTGAGTACCGCTTAGTTCTTCAAAGTGTTTTCTTAAAGTATGTATGTCATAATTTTAAAATTTTTTGGCCATTACCTCCCTGAAGACATTTTGCGGTGACCATTAGCACAGGCTTAAACCTGCGTTTGCAGGTAACGGCCAGAGGGTGGCGGTCTTTCTACGTTCCCCGTGCTGGTACTAGGGCAACAGGCCTTCCGGCCAGTGGTGTTCCTCGGTTATAAATTAGAGTGGAATGTGCCTGAAGAAACCCACAAATGCTGATGTCTCCTTACTTATGTTTGTCTTTTAAATTTACCTTATATTTATTATTGGAGCAATATTACATTGTGTACATGGAAGAGTTCTTCTTGGTGCGTTCCTCTGTTGATGGACATTTTCATTGCTTCCAAATGTTGGCTATGGTCAATATGGCTGGAGTGCAGGATTGCCAGCCTGTGACGTTTTGATTCTCATTTTCTCAGGGGATAGGCCCAGCAGTGGGTATGACTGATTGACGGGTAGCTCAGTGTTTACCTTTTCAAGGCACTTCCATTGTGTTTTCATTAGTGGCTCTTACCACGTCCCCCTTAGGGCCGAGTGTACGCATTCCTCCACAGTCCCTTCAGCATTTATTTTTTGAAACATTTTTGCTGATGGCCATTCTGACTGCTGTGAGCTGATAGGGTTTTGTAATTTGGGTTTGCATGTCTTTAAAAATTCCTAAAATATATCATTTTCCCACACCGTTTTCTTTCCTCTTCTTTAAAGGAAAAGCTGTGAGTACCACATAGCTCTTGAAATTGTCCTCTTGGAAGGTTGCCCTCTTTTGAAATTTTTGCTCCATTTTTGATCCCAGGATTTATTTGGAGGGCAGGTGTCATTTACAGAATGGCAAGTTGGTGAATATTTAGTGACCTTTAGCAGTGGGTTGAAAGCTGCTGTTGTGGGAAATGGCCACAAGGAGGCAGCATTTCTCCATTCCCAAATCTGAGTACTAGGGCAGCAGAGCCTTTCTGGAAGTCGTGTTCCTAGGTTGTAAATTAGAATGGAATGTGCCAGGAGAAACCCCCATAAGTTTAGGTCTCATTACTTCTTGTTTTTGTTAATTTTTTTAATCGGGGTAAGGACTAGAATATTGTTTGTCCTAGGGGTACACAATCTGGTTCATTTGTACATTATATATGTCTACTCTACAGATCCTCTTCCCATGTAAAATATTACAGAGTGTTCTGTAGACCTCCCTTGCTATATGGTCGGTCGTTTTGAAATATGTATATAATATGTATTTGGATATGTATAGTAACACTAATCTCATTTATCCATTCCCCCCACCTTTCCTTTTAGATGAGCATAGTTGGTTTTCTAAGTCTGTGAGTGTCTTTCTCTGTGGAAATATGTTCATTTGTGTCAGTGATTAGATAACGCCTCTAAGGGATATCATAGGATATAGGTCTTTTGCTTTCCGACTTACCTCATGTTTTGTGATTATCTCCAGGCTCATCTCTGGTGCCTCAAAGAGCAGTGTTTCATTGTTTTCCATGGCTAATATTCCATTGTGTACATGGACTCCTTCTTCTTTATCCATTCACCTGTTGATGGACATTTTGGTTGCTTCCCATCTTGGCTATTTTGAATAAGGCTGCAGTGCAGCCTTTGCAGCCTGTGTCTTTTCGATCCTGGTCTTCTCAGGTGAGAGGCCCAGTGGTGTGCCTGCTGGATTGAATGGTACCTCAGTTTTCACTTTTCAACGCAGTTCCTTTCGGTGGTCATTATTGGCTGTTAACCACTTTCCATCCCACCAGCACCTAGAGGTTACACAGTTCTCTACAACCCCGTCAGCATTTATTGTTGGTAGACTTTTTGCTGACGGTCAGTCGACAGGTGTGAGTTGGAACCTTTTGGTTGATTAGATTGCATGAGTCTAATCATTCCTGAGGTTGAGCTTTTACCCATTTTCCTGTTTTTTTGTTTAAAGAGAGTGAGGAATACTTACCTCTGCATACTATCTTCTTGAAACATTCGCCTGTTTTGAATTTCTTTTGTCCATTCCCCACCTGAGCACAATTTTTGACGGCAGGTGTCCTTTACAGCCCTGAGCCCTTGTGAATTTTAAGTGACCAGTAGCTGTGGGTTTAAAGCTGCTCTTGCGGGAAACGGCCACAAGGGGGCAGCATTTCTCCTTTACCAAATCTGGTCACTAGGGCAACAGAGCCTTAATGGAAGTCGTGTTCTAGGTTGTAAAGTACAATGGAATGTGCCGGGAAAAAGCCCTTTAAGTGTATGTGTCATTCCTTCTTGTTTGTATTTTTAACAAAATTTTTATTCTTTATCACAGCAAATTCGATTACAATGGTTTGTTTGGTCTAGGTGTGCAAGACGTGGTTCCTTCACACATATACATATATCTATTCTTCTTTGGAATCTTTTCCCGTGTAGGTTATGACACAATGTTGAGTAGTCTTCTCTTGGTATTCTGTAGGTCTTTGGTGATTATATATTTCACGTGTGTTTGTATATCTCTGTTCACCTCAATATGGTAATGTACCCAATCCTCACACGTTTCCATTTGGTGAACCTTAAGTTTTTGTACTGAATCTGTGATTGCCTTTCTCTGTGGAAGTATCTTCGTTTGTATCAATTTTTAGGTAACACCTCTATGTGGTATGATAGGATATGGGTCTTTCGTTTTCTCACTTACTCCAAGTTGCGTGATTACTTCTAGAGTCATCTATGGTGCTGCAAATGGCATTGCTTCATTTTATCGCTAGCTCATAATCCATCTGTACATGTAGCAGTTCTTCTTTGTCCACCCATCTGTCGGTGGACTTTTTGGTGACTTCCATATCTTGGCTATGGTAATACTGTGCAATGCAGATTTGCCTGCCTCTTTCTTTCCAATTCTGTCTTCTTAGGTTATAGGTCCAGGAATAAGCCTCTGGATCGTACGGTAGCTCAATGTTTACCTTTTAACGGCACCTCCACTCTGCTCTCATGAGTGGCTCTCTCCAGGTTACATCCCACTTAAAGTGGAGGGTTTGCATTTCTCCACAGCACCTTCAGCATTTATTCTTTGTGGTTTTTTACTGATGGTTATTCTGACTGGTGTGAGCTGATACGTCTTTGTGGCTGAATTTGCATGTGTCTCATGATCCATTAAAACTGAGCTTTAAGGCAGGTCCTTTTCATTTTTCAGGCTGTGAGTACCGCTTAGTTCTTCAAAGTGTTTTCTTAAAGTATGTATGTCATAATTTTAAAATTTTTTGGCCATTACCTCCCTGAAGACATTTTGCGGTGACCATTAGCACAGGCTTAAACCTGCGTTTGCAGGTAACGGCCAGAGGGTGGCGGTCTTTCTACGTTCCCCGTGCTGGTACTAGGGCAACAGGCCTTCCGGCCAGTGGTGTTCCTCGGTTATAAATTAGAGTGGAATGTGCCTGAAGAAACCCACAAATGCTGATGTCTCCTTACTTATGTTTGTCTTTTAAATTTACCTTATATTTATTATTGGAGCAATATTACATTGTGTACATGGAAGAGTTCTTCTTGGTGCGTTCCTCTGTTGATGGACATTTTCATTGCTTCCAAATGTTGGCTA